>NW_005054507.1:662292-705565 GCF_000277835.1 Geospiza fortis | reverse complement strand
ATTCCTGCTTTCAGGAACCTCTGCACTCCACGGTGATGGCTGCCTGTCCTTGGCTACACTGGATGAGCTCTTGTGCTTGCTGGGGGGAAAAAGAAAAGAAAAAAGAAAAAAAAAAAGAACAGACAACTGTAACAACTGCCAGACTTTCTTATAATTAACTTACTGCTTTAACTCAGAATGTGTCTGTGGCTGGATTTCATGGTAGGTGTGTTGAAATCTGAGTTATGCAAAAGCCTGGTTCCTTCTGGAGGCCTGGCACGTATGTTGGAGAAGCAAAAGTCCAGAACTCCATGGCTATAAAGTGTGTGGCCTTACCAAGAAATCCTTCCAGACAACAGGACCTTAACATTCCACTCCTTCCCAAACATTCCACTACAGGAGAAAAGGTTGCTGAGCTTGGTTTTTGGACTTGGTTCCCTTTTATTAAGGGAAATTTCAAGCAACTTTACCATGCACACCTTGGTAAATGCCTCTAAGGAACAGAATCAAAGGGGAGAACCTTGCCCATTTTCCCTGCTGACCTCTGGTTATACATAGTTTTAGGGCAAGTTATAAAACAGCTTAACAAGAGCTTCAGTGAGTTGCACAATGGGAGAGGAGAAAAACAGCCTGGATTAGCCGAATATTACAAAACAACAGATCCAGGCAGTGAAGGGCCCCAGCTCAAACACTTTGTAACAAACTCACCAATGGGGATCCTGCACCCCTGAGGCAGAGCTGCACCTATTCATCTGGAGCCTTCCCCTTCCCAAGGAATCTTTTCCTGAGGTTTTAGACTCTACTGCATCCTGCTAGTTTTGCTGTGGCTACTTAATAGTTGGTGTTTTTCCTTGTAGAACACCCCAAGGCTGACACTGACCATGCAAGGGGAGGTATGGCCACCGATCTATAATGATACTTGCCACATACAACCTCCAGTATCAAGAGTGGTCAAGATGCTTGTTAATAACTCATGTTCTTGATATAAAATTTGGCCAAATCCTTTGGTTTTCATTTGGCAGGAAAAACCACTTACTTCCTAAACAGCTTTTCAGAAACCAAAAGCAGAAAGCAAGGAGGATTTGTAGCTATTCAAACCCATGGAAGACCTCCAGCTTTGGCACTAGAAGCTCCCATTTCTTCATTTCAATACCCCAAATGAGCCATTGTTTAACATGCCCAGGGAAAAACAATGACACTGAGGAACAGAGCTGTGAATCCAAGCCTCCATGTGGCTTTGCCTTCCCTCCTCTCTTCTGCTGCATGACCTTGAATTTGTTTAGCATTCACCTTGTGCAACTTCAGTTGCCCATATCCTTAGTCACCCTTCCCACCCATGGAGAGATTCTGACCACTGAATTGGCCTAGGAAATTACTTCTCCACTAGGGAGGATCCTTAAGGAGCCACCAACCCCAGGACTGCCTGATGTGCTCTCTGGTGGGGCCCATTTTAGCTCTTCAGAATCTCAAGCTCTGGCCAAGGGGGATTTTGAGACTCTGACTATGGAGCAGCCTCCCACCTGAAAGCAAAGATGAGTAACCAGGGCCATTGTGAGAGGCTCAGATTTTTAGCTCCATGAACCAGCCAGGCCGCAGCGTGGCATGTTCCCCAGGGGTCTGTCAGAACTGGGCAGCCAAGGTGTAGAAACCACCCTGGCTGGCATGCCTCAAAGCAAATGCTACTTGACTTCAACTGGAACATCAAGAAGTTGAAATGGTCCCACTGAACATTTTCATTTCAGCAAACTGAAACTGGGCAAAACATGCCCAACCATCTCCTTGCTAATCTCTGTGCTTTTGTGAGCAAAAATTGTTTCTCCATTTTCATGTGCTTCCCAACACATCTGATGGCCTGCAGAGAGGACACCCATTCTGGCTGGCACCTGGAGGACCTGCTCAAAGAGCAGTTGCTCCAGAACTAACATCCAAACTTCCAGCCAAAGCATCCTGAACTGATCCCTCTCAGTGGCAGATCAACATTCTGGGCTGCTCTGAGGGCAAGTCTTCTCACTGACCCGACCCACAGTCATGCAAAAACATGTTCCTTTGTATGATCTGGGTGAGCTGAAGAGTTTTTCTCAGGGAGCAAAATTCCCCTCAGTAGAAGATTCAAGCCTGAATCAGTGGACATATTACTGAGAGCTGCCCCTAATGTGATTATTTCTGAAGTGTCCAGTTGCAGCTGATATTCTGTAAGTGTCAGACATCTTTTAGAACAGGTAGTTGCAGTATATCTCTTGTGGACAAATTTGTACATACGCACAGACATGCATGGATGCTCCCTCCCCCTCGAAACAGGCTTTGTTTTACAGCTCCTAACACCTGGAAATATTCAGATTCCCTTACAGTCTGAGGGGTGAGATGTCATTAAGCCTTGGCAGCAGATCTTCTGGCGTGTATGGTGTGCCCTTACACCTGGCATCGGAATCACACAGCACCGTTTGCAGGAACGGGAAGAAGCCTGCACTGGGAAGGTTTCGGGGTGCAAGGTAACCTGGAGGGAGAAAGAGAGACCAAATGCCATTATGATGATCAGGACATGCACTTTTTGGCCATATGTTTCAGGATGTGCTATTTTCCCTTCCTAAACAACAGGACAGATTCTCAGTTTCACTGAGGCTCCACCCTGGCAATATCATCTGCCAAATCTCACTACAAGCAGCCTCCTCAACACTGACAAAGTCATCACAGGCTATTTAATCACAGGATGGTTTGGCTTGGAAGAAACCTCAAAGGTTGTCCAGTTCCAACATGCCTGCCATGGGCAGGGACATGTCCCACTAGACCCAGTTGCTCAGGGTCCCAGTTAATAGGAAGAAGAGCCAAGCCATTTGTTCAGAAGATACCTGCTGATCCTGAAACAACTGCACATTCCCTCCCTTCTCTCCCAAATACAACAACAGGCAAGAAATTACAAAATCCTCCTTGGATTAAGGTATCCTAATTCTGCCTTTAAAAAATAAAATAAAGTGAAAGCAGGCACATGGCCAGAGTAACCTGAAGCACCCATGAGAACACGTTCTCCAAGACTTGTTGGATTGTTTTCTACACAAAGCCACAATCTTCATTTCCAAGCCAGGAAATAAAATGCATTGCCAAACACTGCACCCACTGCTGCTACTAAAACAGGGCTTTGTCTCAGCTTTTACCGCAGCAAGGGGCAATGGATCCAGGACCAACAAACATCCTTTGCCTTTTGAGCAGAGCTGCCGCAGGAACGCAGAGGAGCAATCCATCACCACCACCCCCGGTGCGTCCTCTCAGCTCAGAGCAGCTCCAGCACCATCTGCCTGGTGACCTGGGATGCTGGCAGCCAGGGCTGAGGGATGAGATGTGTGTCCCTGTCTCCATTTCTCCAGACAGAGAGTGGACCTGAGCAATGAGACACTCTGGGAGTGTTTGATGTGCCTCTTGCCCTGTGCTGCTCGCTGCCAGCCCGCAGAGTTCATGGCTGCTCTTCCTCTCGCAGACAAACGCTCTCATAAATCTCCAAACTCTTTTGCTGGATCACAGCAACATATTATTTAAAATAATCATTTGGAAAATTACCTGGCAAAGGACATTGCTATTATTTCTGCTATGGAAAGAAGCCAGATTTGCTGAAGGCCTGTGGGCAGGCTTGTGGTAATTGATTACCTTGCTCTTTAGTCTTCAAAGATGACCTGAGACTCTCACTCAGGCACGGCTTTATCTCTCACCCCTCCAACAAGGACACAGAGCTACATTTGTACAACATTTATTCACTATAGCAGTGGTCAAATCCAGGATGCTCTCAAAGGGCTTGGCAGGGGTAGGTGGATTCCAGGGCTGTTGGTCTCCTTGATGGAGACTGGATTTTCCTGAGCTTTACTCAGCATACTTGGTCACTGCATTTTTGGGTCAGAACACAAGAGCTCATGGTTTAGCACAGGAGTTCCCATTGCTTTGGCCAAAACAGCAACCAGCACAGAGGGCTCTGAGACCTGCAGAGGTACAGGTACCCACTTTGATGGTGGTGTACACCTCAGTGGAGAGTTAGGAGTACGAGAGAAAATTACATGAACATGGAGAAGGCTCCCTGCTGTGGGAAGCTTCCCCCAACACCCCTGCATCCCTCAGGCCACCTCAGGAATCACACCCCTCCCTCCCTCAGGAGTTACACAGCTGGCTGAACCAGCTCTCAGTAACCTCAGTGCACCAAGGGCAGCAAAAGAGCTCCCTTATCACCTCCAGGCAGAACTTCTGGTGTTGGGGCCACAGGACCAAGCATCCACCACTCTAAAGGTGTTGCAGGGTAATTAATCTGCTGCCCATGAGGGAAAATTTAGAGCAGGGCACTTTAATCTGGAAGCACCCTTGGGTGAATATCCCTGCCATGTCTGCAGTGTTTGCCCTTTGGGATCACCAATTACAACCCTGCACAGCATTCTGCACTCATGGGCACTTTCCTCTCATCTTCCTTCTCATCTCCCACACCCTCACTGCCATGCAGGGCATTGACTTGCACACCAATCCAAAAATGCACACCACAGACATGGCTGCCCCTACCAAAATGAAGCTTCAAAGATGTGGGAAGCCATGGAGACTGGGATGGAGGGCATAGCCACAAGGATGTGTAGGAGCTCCACCCTTCACTGCCCTCCACACCTACCAACACCCACACAGCTCATGTCTCTTAGCAGACCAGGAGCAGCCAAAGCTGCCTAACTCCTCAGGGGAAGGCTGAAAGGGGAACACAAGGATGGGTCTGGGGAGCACTGGTCTTCTCCAGATGTTTACAGAGTTGATTAAGCAAGAAATCCTGATGCATCCAGATCAGAGGAAGACCATTCCTTGAGGTACAAGCATAGCAATAACAAATTCTAGAATTATGAACAATGGGAGGAATTTGGACGGACTTAAAGCATAGGTAGTGTCAGTGTGTGAATTTTGAAGGCAAGAGAATTTTTTCATGCTCAAGTAGTGGTGATACAACCCTAATTGAACTCAAAGAATTGGACTCAATGGCACACTTTGGACTAAGTGGGCAATTAAACAATCAGCTGCTCTATCACAGTGAAGTGTTCAGCATCAGAACACAGCAATGGTATTGTACAAAAGGTTCTTCCTTCTCTTTTAAAACAGCAGCCCCAGATATAAAGAGCCAGGAATTTGTGACCTGAAGTTTGGAAGCACTACCACTGGTGGTGGGGACACAATGTCTGTGAGGACATTGCTGGCCCATGAGGCTGAGGCACTCGGTGAGGCTCTGCCAGCTCTCAGCAGATGCTGAGCAGTTTGCTGGCAGCTGGATGCAGCCACAGGGCCTGATCCATCCGTGAGTCACAGACCAGTGTTACCCCATGATGCTCCTGGCACAGGAGCAGTGGCAGTGCCAGGGAGGACTCTTCTGGAAGAGGCCTGGGCTCAGACAGCACTTAGAGAATTAAGGAAGATTTTTGAGAGAGACCATGACACAGAAAAACCCAAAATGTCTGGGCCAGATTCCCATGTGGTGTGAGTTAGGCCCAAACTGGTTTCCAGCCCTGCATCCTGCAAAGAAGGAATTTACTGATGCCAAGGTGAGCCATGAGATTAATGCTCTCCCTGCTCCATGGTCCTGCCCTCCATCCCCTTGCTGGTGGTGAGGAGACGTGACCCCACAGAGCCACAGGGGCTGTCCTGCCCACCCAGATGAATTCCCCACCTGGCCCTGAGTTTGCAATACCTCTTCCAAGTGTTCCAGGTTCCTCCTCCTCTCCTTTGTTCCTGTCTTTGGTGTGGAGGTTCTTTCTCCTCCCTTTACACCTGCTGCTCTTTGGCTCCTTTGTGATTTTTATGCTCTCTGCTCTTTATGTTCTCCCTGATCAGCCCATGAACCTGATGTAATCAGATTGCAGTGCTGATTTATAATTTATTAAATAAGGAGGTGGAAGTGGAAGGTCTGTGGCTGTGCAAAACCAGCTTGCCCAGTCTAAATAAGCATGGAAGTAGATTGTGTCTGCTCTGGGCTGGTCTCATTGCAGAGCCAAATTCCCAGGGCCAGATGAATTCCCTGCTGGCCCTGTAACCCCTGCATGGATGGCCAGGGAGGAAGCTGCTCCAGGAGACCTCCATCCTGACCTGTCCCTGCCTTGGCTGAGGTTTATCCAGCACACCAGTGACACCAGTGCACAATGGAAGCACCAGCTAGCAAATGTGACAGAAGGAGAGTTGCACCTGCTCTGTAAATTTTAAAGGACAGTATTTCCATGGTGATAGTTTCCCTGAAGTGTAACACCCTCACTAGAGACTTCTGCTGTATTTCTACTGTTGGGAATTCCTTTGTCTTCCACAGGCAGCTCCTTCTCCCACTCAAACCTATGGCAATGCAATATTCAAGCCCCAACTTGATGATCCCACATCACACACTAGAGCAGACCCACAACACATGACAAAAATTTTTTTTCAATCGCCCCACTTCTTTAGCTTTAAACCTCCTAATTTCCTACAACTCCAATTTTCCTTGAAGGGTTCCACTACCAGTGCCCACGAGTCAAGGGGGAGAGATCACTGCACCCACTGCTGCCACATGTCTGAGCTGAGAGATCACCCTCTCATATTTCTGACCAAATTGACACCTCTACAACCCAAATCCAAGCCCAGATCTGTATCCTGTTAGCAAAGCCTGACTTTGGGTCTGCCAGCAGCAGAATCCCAAGTGCAGAGGCTTTTACTGTGTGTTCAGACAGAGAGTTTTGATTTCCTATCCCCACTGAAGGAAAGAGGCATCCCAAGGGGCAGAGGAGGCCAAGGGCTCAGTGCTGCACGGGCTGGTTCTCCCTGTTCAGTAGCATCTAACCAGGCCAGCCACATCTCCAAGAGCTGGAGAGAACCAAGGAATGCAGAGCACTAACAACAAACATAAGATACCAATTAATGCATGCATGCCACTGGTAATTCTGGATTTTCCCCATTTGCACTCATTCAGAATAAAAAAAAGGGAAAATTAATTTCTCCTATTTTTCTGAATGTTGTAAATTCCAGCACACACAAGCAAAACATTTTGTTTTCTTCAGGTAAAGGTGCTTGGTATAATACCAATGAGAAATGTCAGGGTGGTTCTAAATGTCATACAAGAGGGATGAAAATGACTATTTCACTGTGGTCTATAAGATTAATTGAAATTGACCCAAATATTTAAACCTAAATGGACCATGTTTCACGTTGCCACATTGATTTTGCTGCTTCCACTGCACTGAGGTTTGTGGAATTTGCATTATAGCTGAGTCCAGCCATTTGCAGATCCAGCCAGGAATTCAGCACATCAGAGGCACAGCACCATGACCACAGCAGCCCCCAGCTGAATTTTTCTGGTTTCTACCTACCTCTAGTTTAGGGTTGTATCACCACTACTTGGGCATGAAAAAATTCTCTTGCCTTCAAAATCCATACACTCTCTCACTACCTATGCTCTAAGTCCTTCCAGATCCCTCCCACAGTTCATAAAAAAAATTATAAAAAATCCATACAGATCTCAGCTCTGGTGAATTGGAGGCACTAATGAGCCAATGGTTTCATTAGAAAGTATTGTGTTTAATTGGAAATACATTCAATCATTGCCAAATCATATAAGGCAACATCATAACTGGGACTTTTCAGCTAGGGAAAAAGTGGCCAAAAAGTGGCTTGGTAAAGAAATGAATAAAGTTAGGAATCAGTGAGTAAAAGGGTGAAAAATGGTCACCCCTCACAACACAGGGACAGCAAA
The DNA here is from genome assembly GCF_000277835.1 of Geospiza fortis. Taxonomy (NCBI): domain Eukaryota; kingdom Metazoa; phylum Chordata; class Aves; order Passeriformes; family Thraupidae; genus Geospiza; species Geospiza fortis. The sequence goes on along the minus strand of NW_005054507.1, from coordinate 697,878 downwards.
ACACATTGAGATCAAGACATAGCCAGCAAACAGGACTGAAAACACATTTTTGTAACAAATACCAAAATGTTGTAGAACTTACTGCCATGGGATAAAGCAGACATTGATTTCAAAAGAATTAGGCAAATTCACAAAAATAGATTTGTCAGCAGCTACTAAAATGATCACATGGATCAAACCACTTCAGCTCCTGGCTGAAGAAAGCTTAAAACTTTCAGGGTTTTTGTAATGGAGGAAACACTCTGTGCTGTGCTCCTACACACTCTCTTAACACCACCCCTGAGCAATGGGAGCCTAACCCAGAGCAGCAAAAGACCCCAAACTGTTTATCAGCTGTGATCCATATTTATCTCAAGAGTCACAAAAACTCCCAGTGAGAATATGCCCTGCTCTGGTCACCTCCTTCTAAGTTTCTGTGCCAAATGTTTGGCTGTGTTTGTGCACACACAACCTCCTGGCTTTCCTTCTAGTCTTTCTCATTGTCACACAGCATCACGTTAAATTTTAATTTCTGCTTCTTTCAACAGCCAAAAAGACAAAAGTGCCTGTTCATGACATGACAAAGATCCTGTTTCCCTCCAACCACACACAACTGTCCATTTCCAGCTTTGTTCACATCTATTTATCAGTAACAACTGAAGCTGCCTATTTTTATTTTTTTATTGTACAAAGCTTTATGCTAATGCTAGGACTTTGAATCTCTCTCCAAAAACTAAACCAAATCATCAAATCTATGGGATGAAATTAATTTTTAAGCAGGACACTTTTTATACATGAATACCCAGTTGGCTTATGCCTTACCTATTAAAACAGAATATTTAATTGCCCTGGCACATCTATTGCTGTGACATTTCAGTGCAATTTTTTTTCTAATATCTAATCTGACCCTCCTCTGGCACAATTTAAGGCCATTTCATCTCATCTTTTCACTTGAGACATGGCAGAACAGACTGATCCCCCCCTCACTACAGCTTCCTTTTGCATCTCCTGATTTTTGACATGAAAGCACAGCGGGACCCCAGATAAATCCATCCAAGCCCCCTGGACACCCAGTGTGGCTGGGTGAGATTTAAAGCCTTGCATTTTTTTATCTTTACAGCAACAGGACCCTTGTTTTCTCAGGATGTCCTCAGCCCAGAACACTGCAATCAAAGCAGCAGACAACTCACAGCCAGACTCCTCCCTCCCTCTGTGGTCTCCACGGAAGAAACATTTCATTTTGTTGCCCAATTCTTCCCCCAAGCACTTCAGGCTCTGCAATGAGACCAGCCCAGAGCAGACACAATCTACTTCCATGCTTATTAAGACTGGGCAAGCTGGTTCTGCTCAACCACAGACCTTCCACTTCCACCTCCTTATTTAATAAAGTAAAAATCAGCACTGCAATCTGATCACATCAGGTTCATGGACTGATCATAAAGAGCAGAGAGCATAAAAATCACAAAGGAGCCAAAGAGCAGCAGGTGTAAAGGGAGGAGAAAGAACCTCCACACCAAAGACAGGAACAAAGGAGAGGAGGAGGAACCTGGAACACTTGGAAGAGGTATTGCAAACTCAGGGCAAGGTGGGGAAATGACAGAGATGAGGGCAGAGCTGAGGAGGTTGACAGTGCTAGGAAGGGATGCTCCACTGCCTGAAGCACAAACACACCAGGAGAAAGCAGTAACTGCACACAAGCCCTTTTCCTAGAGGGCTCTTTGAAAGCAATATTTAATGCAGACAAGGCTAACCTAGTCTTGTAACACAGCCAGGTTGATCTTGTCTGTATGAATCCTACCCAAAGAGGAGCTAAGAAGAGAGTCAGGACATTTCCCAGAAAGAAACTGGAACCTAAAAGCTTAAATCCATATCTAGACTTTTGCAAAAACACCTGCACAAAAACTGTGTTTACCCAACCAACATCTTTCAATGCTGAGTGCCTCCAGAGCCCAGGTTTAGATTCTTTAACCAAAAGTGATCTCCTTTCCAAAAACACAGGCATCAACAACTGCTAATTCCAGTCTAAGCCAAGCTGCTCAGCACCTTTGGAAAAATACCTCTGCCCTTTTAGATCCCAGAGCCTGGACTGAGATGTTTCAGGAAGTCAATCAGAATTAAGTGACGGCCCCAAGGCCCTGCTTCAGTGAGGAAGGAAAAATCACAGTGGGAAGTCAGGAGTTCCCAGCTCCAACCCTGAACATCCTTCAGTCACACCCCGGAAGGCAGAAGAGTCTGTGGAAAGAAAGGGAAGTGTGGAGATATGACAAGGGAGGCATTACAAACATCACAGTGCTCTCTTTAAGCAGATGATCTCCAAGCCAAGGCAAAAACAAGGAACTGTATGGCTGGGCACTGCTTCTGCACGCAAGGAGATCAGTGTATATGTTTATTCCAGCAAATGTGGGGTTAATTAATACAATCCATACCCTCTTCAGCTCTGGTTTAATGAAACAGAGGGTTGTATGGCAGTCTGCTCCCTAGCACAACAGAATGGAACAAAGCATTCATGCCAAAGTCAGAGACTTGGTGAGGTATTTTCCTAATCGCTGCAGACTGCATCAGATAAAAAAATCTGATGTGCAGAAAGGGGGAAAAACTGACAGAAAAGAAGGGGAGGAAAATGAAGCAGTGTAAAGGAGCACAAGGAATGGGGCTGCTCCACCACAGGCAAGTGGTGAAGGAGAGCCTGAAGTCTGCTGTGTGCTTGTCTGTGTGCAGAATAGGCTGATTGGGGGTGGATTATGACTTGCATAAATATCCATGACTTATCCAAATGAATGGAGTGGCCTGTGCAGCTGAGCCATCATCCCAACTCCCTGTAATTAGCATGGGAACCTATTAATTTTTCCACATTACTGGGAAAAGAGATGAATACAGGTGCCTCCAACTAAGAGGCAAATTCCTATCAAGTACAGCATATTTTCAGAGTTTTCTCACTTCCAGGTGAGATACCTTCTAAGGCATCAGAGAGCTCTGCTCAGGGGCCTGTTCTGATTTTTCCAGCCAGTTCTGGACCTGTTCAAATCCTAGCTATCCATCACAGTAAGACTGAATGGGATGCAGCTCAGAGATAGAACCTATCCTGAGCCTTCCTTCTCCCAGGAGCACTGGAGCCAAGAATGAGAACAGAGTTTGTTCCTCCACAGTGCTGTGCCACACAGCTCTGACTCTAAGCTAGACCCAAACAGCTGTGCTGGTACTGATGATATTCCCCCAGAATATTGGCTGCAAAGAGCAGCCTCCTGGAGGACTCTGCTGCTGAGTGTCTCTGAAATCATCTCTGAGTGAATGCAATGCACCCTCGCAGGCATCTCCACAACGCTGGGGAAATCTGGGGGGGAATTCTGGGCAGAGATGAAGGGTAGAAAGTGCTTCACTGGGGAAAGTTGTGCCAAGGAATTCCCTGGCAGAATGTGGTGGATTTAAGAGCAGACCCAAGAGCACAGCTGCTTCCCATGAAGAACTGTCTGTGAATAAGGCACAGGTTCGACAGACCTGGGAGTGCCACTGGAGAAGACCCGGGGTCTAACAGGGGTGAGGTTTGTCCCACATCCTCCCCACAGCTCAGGGCTCTGTAACCACACCCAAGAGAGCTCCTACCGGGAATACTGACGAGGTTCAATTGACAGAAGGGGAGAGGAGGCCAGCAGGAAAGGAAGAAATCGGGCGGGGAGGGTGTGACAGGGTGTGACAGCTCGTTAAAGCAAGGAGCGTAATTGGGCTCCTCTGCAGACTGAGTGGGCTGAGCCCTGAGGGACAGATTGTATCTCGCACACAACTCCCACATCTTGCTAAAACCTGGAGGATGGAAAGGGATTTGTGTCCCTGCTCTAGAAAACAGGTGGTACAGGCACAAAAGTCTGGGTGATACCATCAAACCCAGTGGCTTTCACCTGCAGGCTTCCAGTCCAGAGTTTCCTATTCCACACATACACATCCCAAAGTCTCCTAGCAAAGACAAAGGCTGGAATAAAAGGGTCAGAAGTCACAACTGCAATGTGAATAGTAAGTTGGATGGGGATTTTGTTTGTAAGACTCTGGGATCATCACAGAAACTGGGTATGCAGACAGTGAAATCTCTTTTTCACTTCTCCTGACAACAATCTCTGCTGACCTGGAAACACATCATCAAACAGAATCCCTGAATAAAGAAGAGAGATAGGGGTTTTTTTACCTCCTAGATACAAGATGCTTTAGTTGTGAAGAAAATTATTTATCAGACCTCAGCTCCTTGTTTTCCTCAGTTCTTAGTTCTCCTATGAGCAGCTCTTGAGTGGTGACATTTATTTGGCATGTCATTTCCCTCTGAAGCTCAGCCTGGCACAAGCTCCCTTTGCATTAAGTGCTACACAATATAATTCAGCACAAGCAACTTGCTCCTGCAGGAAACCCTTGCCATTTGTTCACCCTTGACTGATATTTGCCAGGTAATTTCTCTACATAATCCTCCATCTATTCAATGTGTATTAGCTGGCCTTCAGAAGAAATTACTGTCTTCAATTTGAGCTGTTTTAATTGAAAAAAAATAATAGATTTCATGATATTTCTGTGGCTCTGAATACACAAGATAAGCGTACAGAGTGGGATTTTCTGTGGGGTTATCTCTAAGGCTCCAAACCTCACATCTGAGTAGCTTATTCCATCTCTGTGCCATTGATTCTGGGCTTCCTGACTTTTGTCTACCTGCAATAATCTCTTGACAGCAGAACTGGAAACAATTTCTTGTCACTACTTAACAATTCTGTCTTAAGGCAGGCACTGGAACTCAGCATAAGGTGAATTTTATGAATAAAATGAATAAAATCCCCTCCTGTAATAGTTTTCCTAGATGTGTCCACCCCCGCCTGCTTTTCTATCAAAAAGGAAAGTTCTCAAGTGATTTATCTTTTGCTTTTCAAGCAAAAAGTTTGATACAGTTTTTTCCAGTTGTCAAAAAAAAAAAAAGAGTAATTGTCAAGCAACTGTTCTTATTTAACTATAATAGCAGCAGAAACTGGCTGTTTGATGCTCTGGTTAGCATCCTTCTCTATTCCCTCAGGATTCTTAGATGGTCTCTGAACATCTGGATCACAAGAATACACCAAAACCATTATTTTCCAGCAAAAAACCTCTCTTGCAATTGAGAGTTCCTATCATCCACTTCTAAGAGAGACAGACGCCTACTCACACACTTACTGAGGACTTGTACTGAAATAAAATTAATCTGCAGAAGGAAAGGGAACTCATCCAAAGACACTGCCCAACTTTCCCCTTTCCTGCAAAGCACAACTGCTGGTGCTACTTGCAGTTCATAAGATGATTGCTGTTAATTCATTAAGGCAGAGATGTGATCATCCAGTGCAAAAACACTCCAAATAAATATAGGTTCAAACTAATAACCATGTCAAATAAAAGAATAAATATTTCCCCATCCAGATGGCTCCCTTGACATCCAACTTATCTGATTTATTGGGGACAGGAAGTACAACTGGTGGGGCAGCGTGGAGGTCTGCCATTTCCACACTTGGCAGAATCCAGGGTTTTCACAAAGTACAGCGTGTCCTGTCTTGCCTGCTCCAACTTGTTCCAGGGAATTTGGGAGAACTTGGAATATATAACATGCCTAAAGAGGTCTTTTGCTGATAGCAGATGGGCTTGGGGTTCAAAAATGATCCCAACACTTCAACAATGTCCTTTCCCATTAAAGAATACTTTCAGGAAGAACTTGCCTACATCCCTGCCTACAGAAGGAGGTACACAATGCTTCAGTGGGATTAGGCTGTAAGCTCTCTGTAACAAGGACTCTAATTGCATGTCTGATACTTGTCACAGTGTGCTCCTGTCTCACACCTCACAGAGGAAGAGGAGTTTCTAACCAGAGAATCACACCAGGGTGAACATTCCCAGGGCTCAGAGGCAGATCCCTCCCAAGCACATCTCACACATGGGACAGCTGCAAACACTGGGAGCCAACTGCTTGTCTCCTCTGCTGCCAGGCATTGTCTCCTGTCCTGCTGCCCCAAATACAAACCCCCAGCCTTGCCCATGCCAGGGCTTTGCTCCTGCAGGCCCATGCCAGCCTCACGTGGGTCACCCATGGTGGTGTCTGTGCCATCAACCAGGTGCTGAAAATCTTGAAGGTCCCTTCTAAGCCAAACCCTTCCATGGCTTTATCATTTGATTCAACTCAAAACTAACACTGTGAAAGGTAAAAAAGCTCCCAACTGGATGAACTCCTTGCTCTATAACTTCATGAGCAAATGTGCCCAGGGCTGGGACATGCTTCTGATGGTGGTAAGGACTCACTGATCAGCAGAAATGCTTTAGAACAGATCCAAGTGCATCCCTGCTCTGAGGATGGACACTTCCTGACCCAAGGAGCAAGGCTTGCAAGCAGAACCAGCTTGTGCAAACCCATTTGACCCTCAACAACTCCTGAGCCACCCAAGGAGCTGCTGTTTTTATTACAAGGGGCTGACATGCACCATCAGGTCCCAGGAGCCAAGGAAGTTATCACTCTTCAGCTGAGCCTTAGCAGTGAGATACTTTAATGTGCACATTTTGCCTGTGGCATGCACAAGGTAAAACCTTTCATGTTGACCAACCTCATGTTTGCCACCTCACCTGCATAATCACACTTGCAGCCTCTGCCCTCACTCATTTTACTGAGTAAGCTCTCCCCCAGCTGCCCTCTTCTCCCTCAGTTTATGCTGGAAATTTATATTGCAGTATCCAAATAAATCTTGATGAGACAGTTCTTTAAGGTTGTTTTCTAATTATAAAGCTAATTTGGAAAAAAAAAAACCAAAAAACCATGAGCAGAAACAACCTCAGAGGAGCACACACATTTTATTTACAGCATGATGCATCCCAGGAAATCTCCACTGGAAACTACACGGAGCCAAATTTGTAAAAGTAACAAAACACATCAAATGAACACATCAGTCACTGAAATGAGAACTAAACCCCACAGACATAAACACAAACCAGTTACTTACAGTTTTGCTGTGGCTCTGGAGGGAATTTGAGACGGATAATGGCCAAGATTATGAAAACAACCACGGGCCAGGAAATTAAAACAAACGACCATACCTATAAAAGAGCAATGAAAATAAATTGGTTATGTTTGTGGCATTGATGTCACCCAGAGCCTGTCTGGAATGTACAAGCAGTTCCCCAAGTGAGTTATGAGGTGCATTGTAAATCACACCTGTCTTGGCATGCATACAATTAAAATCCAAGCATTATCTATTCAGGAAGAAAAACTACCGAAGATTTTAAGAGCAAATAACAAGGCTGAGAGGTGCCCAAGGTTTCAGTTTGGCTGATAATTATGGGGGACTGTGTTTACCCAGCTTTGAGACACTGCTATGTCACAGTAAAGGCATGCTGGGAAGCACCAACCAGAAGATAAAGCAGCTGCAGTGTGAAAGCTTGGTTTCACTTTCAGTGAAATGATGGGTAAATAGGACTTCAGTTGACCTACACCCCAAAATTAAAGTGTTGGACAAGCCTACAGCAGTTTTCCCAAAACAAAATGTAGCTGTTTTTCACAACCAGTGGATCCTCGTGGTACAGTTGGAAGGAAGGATCTGCACAGTGGTCATTCACAAGATGTAGAGCTCAAGCATGGTAGAGGAAGTGGTTTATAGAGTTGTGCAACCAGCCTACAGAACACACATCCGAACACCCATCATCAAAAAAAACCTCTTATAAGAACTTCTGACCCCAGCAGCCCAAATCCCTGGCACCTTTCCATCTCCAGACTGTAGCAGTCCATACACATGAGCTGAGATGATTCCCAGAATGGTTTTGGTTAAAGGGACCTTAAAGCTGATACAGCCCCACTCCCTGCCATGGGCAGGGACACTTTCCACTATCCCAGGGTGCCCCAAACCCATCCAACCTGGCACTGGGCACTGCCAGGGATCCAGGGGCAGCCACAGCTTCTCTGGGCACCCTGTGCCAGGCCCTCCCCACCCTCACAGGGAAGAATTTCTTCCAGATATCTAACTTAAGGTGGAAGAGAAATAATGTAATATTGCCCTAATGTGTTGGAAAACACACGAACATGTATAGAACTCTTGCCTCAGACATGAGGGTTGCTCCTTTTAATGGACAAGAATTAAGAAAACACTAGAATTAATCATCTAGTATAGTAAATTAATCATTTAGTATACTAGAATTAATCATCTAGTATAGTAAACCAATCTAGGGAGGATGCCCAAAATCTTAAAATACAAACCTTGGAGTTTTGTGAGCTAGGAAATTTTAATTATTCAAATAAACCCTTGCTTTTGCACTAGTGGAGAGCTGGCTCCCACACTTACTAGCTTAAGAGTTTTCCATCCATCAGTAGTTAAACTGAAACTACTCTGTGCTACAAAATTGCTGTTCTATCTTCATGCCCATTTTTGGAACTGCAAAGATGTCTTTCTTCAAAATAATCCCATTTTTCATCATTGTGTTGCTATTTTTTTTTTTAAGATCAGTACATCTTACCCAAAGCTGTTTTTCCAAAGTAATTCCAAGCCCATAACCGTGTTTTCATTTCCTGTAACACTCACTGGAACATAAAGCCAAACAGACAGACAAATCCTGGAGAGCAATTCAGCTTAAAGATGGTTGTTCTACAGCAACTCCATCCCTATCGTCCCTGTTGAGGTGACTCAGGCTTGAAAGTAGCAGCAAATTCATGCCCCAAAATAGGTAAGTGACAGACATCAAACCACAAGGCACCTCCCCACACACCCCTTCAGAGGTGCTCCTATAATTTTAGCATTCAGCCACATTTTAGCTTAGACAGACAATAGCCTTCCTGCTTTTTATGTATACACTGCCAACCTGTAACAAGATCCATCACTGGCACTGACATATTTTAGTAATTTTTTATATCAGATGCTTTCCCTATAATCAGTCCCCAAACATGCAGTTTAACTGTGATTAATTCTCATGCAAATGGTATTATTAATGTGTCCTCCTTGTTTAGCACCACACAGGCTAAAGTAAAATTATGGGGTAACAGCACAGAAACTGATATTAGTCAGAAGCTGCCTAAAGGGAGGGCTGGACATCTGTCACATTCCTGGGACAATAAATGAATACTGATTGCTCCTACTCAGGAAAATCATTGTCCCTCCCCATTTTGAGCTTACACTCCCCACTTTCCAGACATGTCTTCTCTCAGTATCTCTGTCCTGTGACTTAATTGGATTTAATAGTAGCTGGGCACATCAGTTGCAACATCACAGCATTCCCACTGTCCCAGGCATTTCTAATAAACAAAAACAAGACAACCACCCTGGCCAAACTGCAGGTAGAACATGTTGACTCCAATGGAACCACAACCAACCTCAATCTGGCTCTTGGGACATTAAGAACTGTGATGTAGGTTGCATAATCTCTTAGTTGCTGGATTATTTCACTGCTAAAAGTTGATTTAATCTCTCAGGGCTTACTTAGGATCTCTGGGTGAGTGCACATTTTCTCTCCCCTTCCTGCCTCTGTTTAAATAATGAAGTGCAAGACACAAGAGGCACCAATATCTCCAGTTCCCTTTGGCATTCGGGCCCAACACTGCTCCCAGAAAGATCTGGGTTTACCTCCTCACACCCTCCTCAGCCTGAGCAAGCTCCCTAATTTGGAGCAAGAGAGGGAAATTAAGGAGGGTTGCAAGGCATGCTGCCATAAAATAGTCAGCAGTGGCCAGATTTTTATTTTAATTGACATTTCAGTTCTCCAGAGCTGATATTTCAACTCCACAGGAAACCAGAATTACAGCAAGCCAGACAGTGGTCAGAAGAACAGGTAGGGCTTAGGTGGCATTTGCTCAGGGTACACAAGAGCTAAAAGGGACCCAAGCCCTCTGCTTTTAACGAGGCCGTTACAATTTCTCTTGAGAAATTAGAGGTAATTTATGGGGATTCTTCTGCATCTCAGTAAAAGTGAATTATGCAGCAGTGAGGAAGGCTCTGAGGCACACAGCATATCCACAGGAGTCAGAGGCACTCAGCATCCCTCTGAATCAGGCTCCACAACCAGGAGATAGGGCAAGGTAAGCTGGAACAGACCTTGCAGAAGCACACAGTCATACAAGGCCTTTCACTTCACCCTCACATCACACCCTCCATGGACACTTCTCTTCAGCCAGCACTTCCTGTGCCTGCCAAGGTTTCCATTCCACCAGGGCAAGTTTAAACCCCACCACATTTGGGTTTCTGGAGCACAGGTTATGGTGCAGCCCCCTGAACTGCCCAGGCTTCTGCTGAAAATACCACACAGCTGGACCAAAACTGGACTGGAACAACACTACTCTGCCTGGCCATGTAATGCCTCCCAAAGGAATGTTTGCTCCCTGATGCTGCTGCAGCTCAGATCCCTCTCTGGACATTTCTGGCAATGGTTTATCTTTCAGACACAAAAATCATTGGGCTGTTTGATTTGCAGCACACTGGACTGCACTGGAAACCTGTCCTACCTGCATCTCTCTTGGATAACAAAACTATCATCTGAGCTACTTTTTTGTTATCCATCCTTTACAAATGGTTCTGTGTAAGGGCAGCCCCATCACCCCCAGAACCCAGGGGCTCCTCAGAGGCTGTGCAGCAGGCACAGGGTCTTCTCACATGGCAGCAGGTACAGAACTGCAGCCCTAACTCGGGTCTGCGCACGAGTCTGTGCATGGTTTTGTTTGCACAGACATTGTCCTGAGGGAACAAGAGAGGCATCCATGGTAATCAGTCTGGACTTTAGAGATTCACACAAGACCCATCTTCACTTCCTGACTTCACACAAGACCCATCTTCACTTCCTGACTTCACACAAGACCCATCTTCACTTCTGTGCCATTCCCTTCCTTCCTTCTGCTTCTACCACCACCCTCCCATTCCAACAGCCCAACCATCCTCTCTGCAGTGCCCCCCTCGCTCCTCAGCTCCGGGTGTTTCCAGGTTCTCCCTCCTGCACTCCTCTGTTCCCACACTCACCAGCTGTCTCTTGACACTCAGCCAGTTCTTCCAGAGCAGGATCCTGAGGTGCTGGGAGAGTGCAGCCATCCTTGGCTCACCCGACCGAGAGCGAGGGGGCCGCGTGTTCCTCCTCCCCGCGCTTAGGAGGCAAAAGTGGAGGCTCTAACCCAAAAGGGCATCCAGTGTCCAAAATCCAGGCCTCTGCCTCTTCCCCACAGCATAGCTCTGAAGCAGCTACTCCATCCACTTGTGGCTGCTGTACTCCCAGGAACTGTGGCTCTTGTCCTCACAGCAATAGCTCCTAGCAAATTCAACAGGTTCTTCCTCTCTGGGCGGGCGGGCAGATGCAGCAGCCTGCCTCCACTTGTGTTAATTACAATATCCAGCCTCTCCTGGATGCTCCCTGTCCAAGCCCTCCCAGATAAAATGGATAGCATTCCAAAAAGATGCTTCTGCTTAAACAAAAGGTGATGCATGCCTCCTCCTCCTCCCCATGATGAAACTCCCTGTCTGCCCACACACCACTTCTGCTGGAGAGGTGTCAGCAGCAGCAGAGTTAGGCCACTTGCCAGGCCAGTCTGACTTCCCTGAGTTCATAGGGAATGCCTGGGGAGAAAGCATCCACAGCCACAGCCTGCATCTCAGGGACTGATCCAACAGCTTGGCTTCCTGCATCTTCCCTTTCCTCCAGGAAATCAAGTCCTGGGGTTCTCACTGACTGGTTTCCATGAAACACACCAAGTCCCCTGAGAATGGGTCAGATTTCACAAGATTTCAGAGCATTAGTGTGGTTTAAATACTCATTATGCAACTAATCATTGAATTTCCCAAGCTAGTGGTACCTAAAAAGAAGAGCCAAAGATGAGAGGAAAGAGAAGAGGCAGGTACAGAGGGAAGCAATGACAGCACAGGGAACTGCTCATTGCACAAAAGGAGCAGCATAAATCTGAAATATGGATTTGTCTGATGGGCTCTGGTCAGCTGGAAGAGCTCTGGTCCCCCTTGGGTGTCTGCTAACACTGAGACCATCCTTGAAGCACGTGGTAAGCAATGTTCTCAGCATATCCACAAAATCACATATCCACATCTCACTGTTCTCAGCACATTCCGCAAAAGACATCCAAAAAACATTCCTGTGCATGGCATTTCTTTCAGCCACAAACTAACTTCAGGCCTCAAAAATGAAAACCATCTTGAAGGAGTCCTTGCCAAACTCCACCCAGGGGCCAGAGTGGAGGTGGCAGCAGAGGAGTTTTGATTCAAGGGCTGCTGAAAGCACTGAGACGAAGAGAAAGATGTGGTACTTGGTGAAGGGAAACAGCTTCTCTGGATTGTTGAGAAAGCACTGCAAAGGTGGGAATGACAACAGATCCAGAACAGTCCCTGCCCCACATACCTCCAGCCTAAACAGATTGGACATTCCATCAGTGGGAGTGAAGCTGGAGCTAAAATTAACCTAAAAGGCTTCCCTGGTATAGTCTTAATAGCAATGGGAAGAAACCTAAATGTCTAACCTTCCAGCTCTACATTCCCTTTTTATTTCTCTACCAAATATCCTTAGGAGGGAGAGGGATCTCATTTGGGTCTGGGAGTTGAGAACAAGCACTGCTCCTTGGGACACTGTTTCAGTTCAGCTCCACACAGGAAGCACAGCTGGATTCACTGCATTTGGTCCAAACAGGATTTGCAAACTTCATTCACTTCCTCTCTGGGGCTGAAAAAAGAAATCCAAATATAGATAATTCTGCTCTGAGGGGGTAAGAGAGAAGAAATTTATAATTTCACCATTCACTGCCTTGCCAAGGTCTTCTAAGGCAAGTGTCTGATTGCTTCTTTTTGGTATTCAGTCAAACAACTGTTTCAAAAGAGCACTGTGATTTGGATAATAATTTTCCCAAGCAAATGCACATCCTTACTTCCTTTGTGAACTGAGTCAACAAATATTCCCCTTGGGAAGTACCCAAAGGATAATTTGTTCAAGATCATCACTGTAAAATCAGAATAACTCAATGTCAGTTGGCTCTCAGAGCACCTGCATTCATCTCCCCAAACACCACAGCATTCCCATTCCAGAAGACAGGATGAGGACTTCATTAAACCATTATAATCTTCTGCTTTTTTAAATTCCTGTACTTAATAATTCCTGCAGATGGCACAGGAGGCTGTGGACAAAGTGACCAGAGCAGGAACATGTCCCAGTGTGCCAAAGTGTGCAAATACCAAGAGGGGGAAAGGAGGGAAAAGCCAAATTCTTCCCTCTCCTAATACATCCTCAGTTGGTTTATTCCTCTGGTTGAACAACTGGGGCTCTTCTGGGCTGAAGGGCAAACCCACTGAGGGGTGGTTCAGATCACTGAGAAGAAAAGCAGCATCTGTTTCTGTGCCCACAGAGCTGAGGAAGCTCTCAGGGGAGCTCTGAACTGTGATTTTTAACCAATGCAAATGATTAGAACCATGATTCATCCCCTGTACTGCAGCCCTCATCACCCTGCAGGGGCTGCAGCTTCCAGGGCAGGAAGAATCACCCCACAGAGCCAGAACTCACCAGCAGACCTTTCCTTGGGATGCTCTTTCAAATAGAGGAGTTTTTATTTCAGCAGCAATGAATGCATTTGTGCTTCCCAAGTGTGCCCAGTTACCTCTATGAGAAATGAAAACTGAGGCAAGTGATGCAAGACAGAATAAAGCCCATGAGTGAGTGATCTGCCAGATGCTGGAAACATTCTTGCAGGACATGTCCTCACGGGTCCAACGTGCCAAGGCTGGCTGCTGTGAGTGCCACAGGCAGCAGCAAGGCAGGGATCCACCAACAGAGCAAAATGCTGTGGAGGAGCTGCTGCACAGGGTCACTCAGGGGGTGCTGGAGGTTCTCTCCAGCCCTAACACAGCGGGGAAATGAGAAAAAATGGCCACACTTCTCATTCATATTTCACTGGTTTCTTGGCCAAAATGACAGCTCCACACAGCAGCAGCACAAAATGCAGCATGGCTTGGCTGTGAAACACAAGGAGATCAAATCTGATAGTGCAGAATATTTACCCCCTTGGAGTCAGTGCGAGTCTATCCCTGAAAGTGTTGCCAGTCTCTATCCCTGGGATGTGGTTCTGAGGTGAACACAGTGGTGGCTGCATAGATGTTTGGATTTTGAGGTCTTTTCCAACCTCACCAATTCCATGATTCTAACATCACATGCCCTTGCAGCACACCAAGGAAGGTAACATTTAAAAGTCTATAACCAATTTAAAGCCCTGACTCCCTCACAGGTGGAGCAGCAGTTGCCTGAGGATTTGCCAGGATTAGGCAACACAGTGCACAGCATTGGATGATGCTGCAGTGGTGTAAGACAAAATTGAAACACCACTTGAGAAATGGTAAAAAAAGGCTTTTGTTGAGCAGCCCATGGCATTCCCCAGGAGAGGCTGCACACACGCTCTGGGAATTGCTCCTAGTTCCTTCCAATGGCATGGCAGGAGCCTGGAAATGCAAATTCCAACACATTTCCTGGGTGCCTAAATTCAGGCACAAGACATGGTTTTGTGAGAGATGCTCACTCAGCATTTTAAAAAAACATTCAGAACACTCCTAAAAACTAAAATGGGCAGCACTATTTTTAGTCCCTATGAAACTGCAGGTGATATGGCACCACCATGGTACCACTCTGCCACCAAACACATTTCCACTATTTATTGGTGATTTTATCCCCCCCTGTTAAAATGTATTTGCAAAGCAGCCCCTCCTGGAAGGAATTTTCCCTCAAGTGGTCTGTCACTGTCATCAATACAAGGATTGTATCACACAGGGCCTGCTCCAAAGAGGTCAAGGAGAACTGCAGCCGATTTTTGGCTCAAAGTTCTTGGATATTAACTCCTTATTCCTGCTTGTTCCTTGTTTCCAGGAACAAGTCCCCAGACTAAGTAGAGCTTTGAGATACTCTTATAGCAGAGCAGATAGGCTAAAATAAAATTTATTTTCGTGCTTAAGTCCAAGCTTCCTGCAAATGAATTAGAGGCATGACAAACTGAAACATTTGGGAGAGGATTTGCAGAAGAGCTCACCATTGGGGTTTTTCCTCTTGTGTCAACAATGCTCTGCTGGAGCAGATTTAGGAAAAGGCAGAGAAATGCAACTTTTGCTTTTAAAGCCATGGTACCTCTGTTCCCAGCCAGTCTTTCACCCTACTCCTTTGCTCCCAAGGTCACCTTCAGCCATATCTGGTCCTAGCAAACCTACAGGTGCATGAATCATTTCCCACCACACCCAGCAGTGAGGGCTGGATTCGTGAGGCTCCCACACACACACCTACCTTGCCACAGGGCTGCTTGCAGGCTCCACACTGCCCCTTTTCCAGTGGTTACAGACTCCTGCGATCCCATCGACACGCAACCCTGGATCAGGATCAGAAGTTAGTCAGCAAAGACTTGTGGGCACAAAATGAGCAGTGAAAGGCAGCAGCTGCTGGGAGATCCTGGCAGGCACCAACAACCTCAGCTTAGTCTCTCCCTGGTACAGCAGAAGGCCACCATTTGAGCCACCCCCCACTCTATTTCTGCTCAGCAATGCACAGGTCTTCAGAGTATGCAGTGAAGCCACTAACTTGGGGTTTGTGGTGCTCACACAGTTATGGGTGGGGCCTGATCCATTAAAACCCCTTCTCAAAAGTCTTACTCTTGGGGCCAGGGCCCCACTCCCAGTCTACACAAACCCACTGAATCCCAAGGCTGGACCAAGTGGGTGATGTGGAAGTTTCATTAGGATGTCCTTTAACCCTTCCTTCAGATCTTTAACAATGTTAAACCCAGATCTGATGCCAGTGCCCAAATCCTGACATTTCTCATTTATCATTCTTTGCGCTTTCAGCTGGTTTCCAATCTGCCAGCAAAGCTCCTGTCCCATCACGTGGGCATGGACAGCTGACAGATGGACTAATTAGGGATCATACTATTCATGGCAAGGCTGATAACAAGGTCAAAGCAAGGTCACTGTGAAAAATAGATTTGACTTTGCGAAGAACAATTGGTATTTCCAAGGCTGGGCACAACTTGTGCTTTCCAAGCCAAAGTGTCAGCAAAGCTGCCCAAAAAAACTCCAATGAAACAGCTTCCAAGTTAAGAGATCTTGGAACAGACTGTAAGGATAAGGAAACAGAGGCAGGATGTGCTTGGGACAACAGCTGTATCATGGGTGGGCTGTTCTGGATACAATGGAACCATATTTCCTGAAAGATTAAAATAGTATCAAATTTAAAATTAACAATATTTGCACACCAAAGGAAGTTAAATCCTCAATCATGTGGATTTAGTAAAGGCTTTTTTCTACATTCCATAATGCAATGGTTTGACCCAATACATACATAATCATGCAAAAAACAGGAAAAACCATAATTTTTATTATATTATGGGATAATAAAACACCTACTTAAAGGTTTGCTCAGATTTAGCAACTGAGTTATGAGCAGTATTTATTCCCCCCATAGCTGGAGTGCATTCACACATGTTCCTTCCCACATGGACTCTCCAAAACAAGCCCAGGACTTCCAGCCCAGGCACTTACCATATTCTTTCTCTACTGCCTGGTTGCACATTTCAGTGAAGGCTCCACATTTTGTAGTGAAGAACCTACAGATCATTTCTGTGGGAATTTATCCACCAACAGCCTTGGAAGCTACGGGGAAGGGCTGACAGGCAACCCCACAAGCTCAATATCTAGAAGCAAACAGCAATCTGAGAGCATACTCTAAAGACATGCAGCCACCACACTCCTGCTTAATAGGTTTCTAGGGTGACTATCCATCACCAAGTCACCTGGGTGTTATTACAAAATCAGCTAATTAAAACCACACCCTGGGATCTAAACAAGCATAGGGAGTGCTGATGAGTAATGACAAGTTACACAAGGCCTGCCAGCCTCCTGGAGCTGGGAACGTGCTTGCTGTAGAGAAAAATAGGTGTTGTAATAATCCCTCACAAGCACCCCAGTGATGGAGGAGAACAGAAAGGCTGCTTACCTACAGAATATTTCTGAGAGTTCCTTCACTCCTAGCAAAGGAAAGGTTAAAGATCTCTGAGGTCATTGATAAAAGGCAGCTGTCCCAAAAAAGGGTTTGATTCTTTCACTCCCAGGGTGGATGTGGGCAATCTTCACTGGATGGGCAAGGGAGGAAGGTGGCTCTGCAATCAGCCTGGGAGAGAGTGCTCACCCCTCCTTTCCCTAATGACTGTAGCAGGAGGCACCCTTCCTGGGAGGAATCAGCCTGGTCCTTCAGGAAGTGCAGGGCACAGAGAAGGGCTCATTATAAGGCATGCCCTGAACTTAGGGCCTGCATGTCAAAGCCCGTGTGTGCCTGAGCACAGGGCACACAGGCTGATCCCTGGAGAGCTGGGGAGCAGGTGTGGGACACATGCAGCTCCTTGGGAAGGTGCTGCCACCCACCTGGGCCTCACCTGCACACCCTGAGTTTGTAGTTCCCCTCTCCCTGCCACCTGCGCGCCCTCACTGGGGCTTCCATGATGTGTCCTTACCTTGGGAGATGTCCTGGGAGATGCACATCCCTGGATGCCCAAGCAGACAGAGCCCACTCTAGATTTACACCTCAGAGAGTTGATTCATGCTGTAGCTTCACTTTTAAAACAGAAATGAAATCTTGAGTTGATATTGAGACTTTGCTGTCACACGGAAGTTATCCTGGGCATGGAAGAGAGAAAGAGGAGAAATTAAACTCCAGTACTGCTGGATGGATTTGCACAGCCAGCCCAGCAGCTTCTGGATAGCCACAGATGGTCAATCACACCCAAACCAAGCCATGCTTGGTGGGCACAGAGTGATGCACCATGCAGGACCTCCTCAGCAGGTCAGACAGGTCCTGTTTGTGCTGGTCCCACGCCATGTGCACTGGAAAGCTGAAAGGCAAGTTGTCTACAGCCACAACTCCAGGACCTCTGCCTGTCTGGCAGGCCTGGCAGATCCCTCTGACTATTAGCAAGGTTCTTTGGTCACTGTATTCTGGACTCCTTGGTCTGAAGTCCAAGATATCCCAAATATCTTCCTGGGTTTTGCAGCTTCTGGCCAGAATTCCCCTCACTGCCAACGTGGAAGTCTGAAAATCTCCAAAAAGTGACGCTGTTTGTAACCTTTTGGTTTCTTTTCCCTGCCCCTCAAAAACTTCTGTCCAGAAAAACTTTTACTTTATAAAAATCCCTTATAAAATACCCCTCAAACCCATGCTAAAGGATGAGAGTCCTTTTGGATGCCATTACAACTACTATAATCAGAAAGGTAAGCAGCAGGATAAGAGAGCACAGGACAGACACCGTGCCTGTGGGTGAAGATGAGCACCTTTGGGCAGGAAGTTACAGTCTGTTTTCAAAGGGCCCCAAAGAGCTTTATTATTTCTGGATAGCATCATTATTTAGAGTCCAAAGGTCTGCCCATTTTCTCCAGCTTGTTTCAACAAAGATCAAAGGAAGATTCACCAGTGTCTTCCTCTGCATTGCCAGAAGGTAGTGGTAACAGCAGTAATTGGGGCTCTTTACAGTCAAAATGCTTCTAAAAAACCTTTTCTAATTATTTAATAATGAAACACTTGATGATGCACTGGAAGCAACATTCATTGCCTCCAAGAAAACAGAAGCAGCATCAGATGCCTGCTTGAGGAAAATATGCCATGGAAGAGGGTGCCCTCTGTAGACACTAATGCATGTAAACCCCTGGGAAGGAGCTAACTGATGCCTGCCTTTCCAAAACTAATTCCAAACAGACTGTGATAGATGTATACCTGTATCTCACTAGAAGTGGGTGAGCAAGGCTCAGTTCTGCCATCCTGACAACTGCAAGACAATATGAGGACTACTGATGGGATTGGTAAATGGGATTGTGTATTTATCTGGGATAGAACTTCTTCCTAGAAGCTAAACCAGAGGATAGATGTGGAGGTAATATCCACATCAGGCAGATGACACAGCAAAGCATGAACCTCCTCACCAGTTCAGGCTGTTTGGTTTGGGTGAAGAGACCTGAGGTGCACAAATAACATAACAAGTAATAGCAGAAATCAGCAAACAGATGATTGTCTCCTTTTGGAAACATTTTTCCTCTCAGCCCATGAACAGAAAATTAGGGACTCCATTATACCTAGACATGGTCTTCATTTGACTACTCCAGCTATTGTAGAATCAACAATTTATCTCTTACATGAAGCAAATTAGACACAGATTAATTTGGAACAAGGGTGGGCTAGCAATGGGACAAAATACTGCAAGCAATTTTGTGCTGCAGGACTATTTTCAGATTGTTTTGGGCACAAAGGCTTCCCAAGAGCTCATCACCTGGAGACAGGCAGAAGCCTTGAGGCCCCACCAATGTAAAACACTGAGTTCCTACACTGGTATTTATGGACTCTCCCCCAGACCCATATGTTAATGTCACTTGGATACAACTGGACATTTTGTGACAGTGAAGTTATCTTTAATTCCATGGGAAAGCTGATGAAACACATGATTTAAAACATCCTTATCAAGCATTGGTTAAACAGTGGGTTTGGGAAGGGAGGGAGATTTTGGAAAAAAACCTCTCCTGCATGTAAGAAGGTGGAGTAACTCCCATGCACACACACATAGCTACACACTGTGGTGTGAGAGCACAGGGAGTTTCAGCATCACCTTGCCTTGAGTCTTGAAGAATTTCTGTATTTGCTTTGATTCTTAAAGGCATACAGGGCTGTGGCTGCAATGCTTGCAGTTCACTATGAGCTGAGCTGGAATGCTGTGTCAGCTAACCAAGGACACATTTCCACATTTCCTCAGTTTTCCTTGGAGTATGAGCAGGGCAAACTCAAATCTGCCTGCAAAATCCCTGGTAGAAACCATCTTAAAATGTATAGCCCTTACATAACCCAAAGTTTAAACAACCCACTTTTACAATAATTTATACACTTGCTTATCTCCACAGACAACTGAAAAGTGGAACAGCTCTCCACAAACAGGAAGAAAAGCCTGTGGAAAAAATCCCTGCAGGACTGGGGCAGCAGCCTGTGGGAGCCAGAGGTCTCTCCTGGATGGCAGGAAGGCTCTTGGCACACTGCAGGTGCAATGCAAAGCACCACCAAAGTCAAACCTTCCAATAAACACTGGTTAGAACTATTTCATTACTCAGATCTCAGGAAAGCTGGGGAGTCAAACATCTTTTGTACAGGAGAAAATGTGAAAATCCCACACTGCCTTTTTCCTGGACTGCATGCTGGGAACTTCCAGACAAGATCCTGTATTATGCATTGGCTTTGAGACTTTTTTTTCCCCCCTGAATTTCTAGAATCACAGAATCATAGAATGGTCTGGGTTGGAAAGGATCTTAAAGATCATCTCAGTCTAAGTCTCTGCCAAGGGCAGGGACCACTTCCCCACTTCCCCTGGATCAGGTTGTTCAGAGGATGCACAGCAAGAATCTCTTGTAGTTTTGTTTTTTTTTTCCACAGGCAACAATTAACAGCTCTAAACCCAATTCCAAATGCAGTTTGGTTGATGTTTCAAAAAGCTCTCATGTTCTGTCTGTCTGTGGGTGTGCACATTTTCCTTTAGTGTGGCTACAGCACTGCACTGGAAGGACTACATTAAATTTTTTCTTTTTTAATCTCCAAGGCAGTTATCTCTGACAGTGAGTGTGTCACAGGACAACATTTCTTGCAGGGATTGCACAAATAAGCCTCCAGCCTCTTGCCTTAACAAGCTATGCGACCCAGTGATGTTCAGCATGGCACTCCTTGTGTTTTATTGCTGGCTGCAAAGATTTGTTTTGAGCCTCTTTCAGTGCTAAAGGTCTTTATTGCTAAACAGCCCTTGCTGTTGAGAAATACATGAATTTAATGTACTCATACTGGCATGCCTGCTTGGAAGGTCGCGGAAATTCAACTTAAAACTGCAATCATCTCTTTCTTCCCCTGTTTTTCACTCTGCCTCTGAGTTTTCTCTTTGCTGTTTGTAAACCACTTCCTGAGCTGGTTCCTGTGCTGCAGCAGCTCTTAATGAAGCAGGCAGTCACCTCAGTGCTGCTCAGGCACATGAAAGGCATGATCTGGAGGAGGAAGGGACAGTGGCAAGTCTCATAAAAGCAGCATCCTGCTTGTGCTGCTTTGACAAGATGTGAACTAGTTCCATTCATCCTGACCAAGTTATTAATAATCAAAATCCATCCACAGAAGAAAGCAGTGTTAGCAACTCTTTCCTTGGCTGTTTGGCAAGATGCCTGTAGGGAGGACATGGAAGAATCTTATGAAGAAGAGCACCAAAGCCCATCCTGGACTATTTAATACCTGGAAGAGGTTAAGGAAGGTTTCTGGAGGGCCTGTCTTTGGAGAGGAAATAGAAATCAGGCTTTTGAACATTCTGCATCAAAGCTCTCTTGCTTGTGCTACTGTTGCCTCTGTGCCTTTTGCTAGGAAACAAAAAGCTTCCATGACAGCTACCAGCCATTCCAGGAGTGGAGCTCTCTTACTACACTGGGAGAGAATTCTGAGTATGAAAATGTGTCTGTGAATTTTTAAATAAGTCTGGCACCTTTCACATTGTTTTTCAGCAAGCACTCTCCACTACCAGCAGGAGCTCTGACAGTTTACTGGGAGCAAATCTTGTGCTGTAATCTGAAAGTACATTTGCAGTTTTATGCTCTCAGGTATTTCATTTTTCTCCCTGGCGTTTCTGGTGCTGGCATCTGGGATATAAGTGAGAGTACTCCTTTACTTGAAGCAAAAGATTAATTTTCAGCTCTCATTACTGAAAAGAAAAGCTGAAAACCATAGACTCTACAAAGACAGGGTAATCAGAGAGGCCAACACAATTTTTGAGTGGTTTGGGGTAGGGAAACTTTAATTGTGGCTGTCCCTCTGATTGTTGCATATGGGAAATCTGATTCTAAGAGTTACACTCCCATGGTCAGTGAAGAGAAGCACACTAAATAGTTGAGCTATCCAGTTAATGCTCCAAATCTGATCACTAAATATTGCATAAGCTGCTCTCAAACAAGTTACAGATTCAGTATTATCTGCAGAAATAATAACAACCAGCATTTGGCAGCCTTAGAGAAACCTACTATTTTCTAATGGGCTATTCACGGCGACCCCAAATAGAGAAAATTAATCTAATAAGGTGTTCATTATGTATCATTTACCAGCTTGAGCAAGTGTCAGCCCAGAACTCAGGACCACACCTGACCTTTTAATAGACACGTTTTTCTAACCAGCACTTTCTAGCTGTAAAGCAGCTTAGCTTTGATGGAAATATCCTCCTCCCCTCCAGCCCTGAGCATCCTGCTCCATTAATGCTCCACAACTCTTATCACACCTCCTCACTGCTGCTGCTGTGATGAAGGGCAGGAGGTGCACTGTGTCTGCTGGGCCCTCTCAGAACATCTCTATTGCAGGTACAGGCCATTAGGAACAGAACAAAAAAAGCACCAAGCACAGAAGCAGTGGGGAGAGGAGAGGAGAGGAGGAGTTGGTGTCTCTGGCAGGTCAGTGTCACAGACATGTTTTATGAAAAATCCTTTCCTCAGGATTTTTTCTCCTGAGAAGCTGAGAGGCCTCAGGAATAAAATGTAAACAGTGATTGTCTGCTGCTGTGGAATGCAACAGGTGCATCTGTGATTGGTCTCATGTGGTTATTTTTAATTAATGGCCAATCACAGTCCAGCTGTCTGGACTGTCTCGGTCAGTCACAATCCTTTGCTATCACTCCTTTTCTATTCTTAGGTAGGCTTCTGATGAAATCCTTTCTTCTATTCTTTTAGTATAGTTTTAATATCATATATATCATAAAATAATAAATCAGCCTTCTGAAACATGGAGTCAGATCCTCATCTTAAAACCCCTACAAACACCACCACAGAGGTGTTGTCTCTGGCAGGTCAGGGGAGCTGGGATGGCCCATCCACGTCAAACCCAGGGACCAAGGTGAAACATCCCCCAGGTCAGGGCCCTGACTCACAGGCACTGACGCCAACACGGCAGCTGTTAAAATGTCACTGCCTGTCCTGCCCCGGTGACACCCGGCAGGGAACAGCCCGGTGCCAGCACTGCAGCACACACATGGCACCTCCCACGCGGCCAGCAGCCAGGGGCTGGGCACACCGGGCTGTGTGCCCTGCTGCAACCAGGGTCACCCCTGGGGGAGGCTTGGGCAGCAGCTGGGGCTCCTCAGCCCAGGCTGGGGGGCTTCCATGGTGCAGTGAGTTCAAGATGCTTCAACACCATCAGAACGAATCTCAACAGCAAAAGGGGTTTGCAAACGGACTCTTGGGTTTGTTGTTGCTGAAATGGCTTTTGAGATATTAAAAAGTATTTTTTCCCAGCCCTGCACTCGAAGAACAAGTCAGGATTCTTTGGCTTTGGTTCTCAAGGTTGTTTATTTTCTCTTATTTAATATATTCTTTTTCGAACCTGTGGAGGTCTGTCCAGCAGGTTGGGCTGTGGCACACTGACTGCCCTTGGGGCAGTGTTAGCTTTTTATACTAAAAACTACGTGTACTCTATTTACAATAATTTTCCAATACCTATCACTTATGTTAGACAGTTTGTCTCTACCTTAAACCAATTTAGAAGTGTCACCATCACAGCAGAAGATGGAGGACAAGAAGAAGAAAGACAGGACACGCTTAGACTTTTCTATTTTGCCTTTTGAACTTCCATTCTAAATCTTCAAAATTCTACATTTTCACCCTGTGATAAATCTACTAACATTTTACTCAAACTCTTGTGGCTTGTAAATCCTCACACAAAGCTGGTAATTGTTTCTATGGGTTAAAATTGAAGGCACAGGTGTCTTTGACTCCGTGCCAAAGTCTCTGAACCCTCTGCCAGGGTCTCAAGTCCTCCAGGACAGCCAGAGGAATGTCCTGGGTCCTGACAATGGACAAGTGGCACAACAGTTTCCTATGAAAGAAATCCTCACACTGCCTGGAACACTGACTCCCGAGCCAGGCCAGCAATAACCTAAGCCATAACCTAAAGTAACCATAACCTAAATTTGCAAATACCCAACAGCCCCAAAAACCTCGGGGTCTGTTCACAGCTACTGCATGTGGTTTAAGCAAAGTTCCTCTTTTAAGGCTTTGAGGGGGTGCTCAAAGTATCTTCCTCAAGAAGAGAGAGTTGTGTGCTCCAATCTGGTGAGACCTCACCTCTACAGCTGCCTCCAGCCCTGGGGGCCCAGCACAGGAAGGATGTGGAGGTGTTTGAGCCAGTCCAGAGGAAGCACCAAGATGATTGAGGGATGGAGAACCTCTGCTGTGGGGAAAGGCTGGGAGAATTGGGATTGCTCAACCTGGAGAGGAGAAGGCTTTGGGGTGACCTGACTGGAGCTTTCCAGTGCCTGAAGGAGCTGACAACAAAAATGAAGAGATTATTTACAAGGGCCTGGAGTGACTGGACAAGGAGGAATGGCTTCTCACTGACAGAGAGTAGGTTTAGATCGATGTTAGGAAGAAATTGTTCCCTGTGAGGGTGGTGATGCCCTGACACAGGTTGCTCAGAGAAGCTATGGCTGGCCCATCCCTGTCCAAGGCTAGGTTGGACAGGGCTTGGAGCAACCAGGGATAGTGGAAGATGTCCCTGCCCATGGCAGGAGGTGCAACTGGATGATCTTTAAGGTCCCTTCCAACTCAAACCATTCCATGATTCCATCTCAAACCCAGGGCAAAACTAGAGCCAGTCATCTGAAGTGATGCTATGAGATGCTCCCACGACCTATTTGAACTCCACGGTCTCCTGTATCACCCTTCCAGGCTTCTCCCTGGCCCTGTCTGTCTGCCTTTACCTTGGCTGCTCTGTGAGGTGACAGTCAACTCACTCCTAAGTGTGCTAACCAAGAGAGACACAGAATCATAACCAGCTCTGTCTCTGGCACATTAAAGACCAGCCCACATAGGCTGGGTGATTTTTCAGTATGGAAGCTCCTTTCCTTTGGCGTACAGTTTCCTCTCCCTTGAATCAATGATCATTTGTTACATTAATTCAGAGACAGAAATCAGCTACACTGCATTCATGCTCTCTAATTGTCCAGCTGGAAAAATCAATGCTTTTATTGAATTAGCCAGTTGCCACAGCAAGTTTTCTTTGATTTCTATGGTTCCCATGAATCAATAGGAGTCTGTCATTGCCTCTAAGTGGAGCAAAGTCAGGCCCCAAGTCACGTGGCTGGATGACAACATAAATCTTCCTGCAGAGCTCTGTGCATTAGGTGGATACTGCTTGGCAATTTGCTGAAAAAGTACCTCCAATTGTCACCATGATATTTTCTGAAAAATCCCTTCACCAGGATTTTTTCTCCTGGGAAGCCTCAGAAAAGAATGAAAACAATAATTATCTGATTGCTTGGAATGTGGTCTGATTGTTTACCAACAGGTGCATCTTTGATTGGTTATATGTGAATTGTTATTAATTAATGACCAATCACCATCAGCTGTGTCAGACTCTGAGGAGTCAGTCATGAGCTTTCATTATCATTCTTGCTAAGCCTTCTGATGTCTCCTTTCTCTTTCTTTAGTATAGTTTTAGTATATAATTTCTTTTAATATAATAACATAAAATAATAAATCAGCCTTCTGAGAACATGGAGTCAAATTCTCATCTCTCACCTCATCCTGGGGACCTCACAAACACCACATCCAATGATTTCCTTCCCTGCCTCAATGACTGCTCCCAGCTCCTAACTCCACCCCTGCTTATCAATTCTCATCTCTCACACTTGGTATCCTCTGTTTTCCTGCCTCCTTATCAGGTTTTTCTGTGCCCTAGGCAGGACCTCCTGCTGCTGTCGCAGTATTGTTCTAGGTGCAGGCGTCTGTGCCAGAAACATCTTTCCCTGATAAACCCAAATGCCTCCCCAGGACTCCCTTCCCTACACTGTTGGCAATAAGTCATCTTTAATCAAACTGCCGGTCCAAATATTTTGTTTGGTTTGGGTTTGTTTTCTTTCAGAAAGGTAATTTCGTTGCTCTTTTCCAGCCTTCCCATAAAAGTGGCCATTTTTTATCAGCACAGCTGGCTGGGAAGCATGACTCATACATAAATTACCTCTTTTACTGCCTTCCTTCCCTTTGTCAGCCCTTCTGCCGTCAGCTACCTGGGACAGGACCATTATTCTTCAGTGTTTAGCAAACACTCTACACATAATGGGCAATACTGTAAACAAATGAAAATCAGACCTGAAATCAAATACAAGCTGACTGACAGGACTTTTGTGAAGCCCTCCGAGCTCTGCAGGGGTTTAATCAGCTGTGCTGCAGGGCTGTGTTACAGGGCTCTCACAATGGCTCTGCCTTACAGCCGTGCTCACACAGGATCCCAGGGGATGGCCACGGAAATCGGGTCTTTAGCTCTGTTACCCGTGGCACTCTCGGCTTGATTAAGAACGAGCAGGCTGAGAAGAACCCTGTGACTTGTGACTGGCAGGAGATGATGGATAGCCCAGCACTTATTGCCTAATCAGAATTTCTTCCAGGGAAATCGGGGGAAGCGATAGAAATTAATGCTAAGGAATGGCAAGCTGCAGGAGATGTCAAAACTGATGGGGGAAACTTCCCAAGACAAGTTGGCCCTTTTTTAGTGAGGGCAGGAGCTCATAAAAATCCTGTGCTAACAAATTTTGGTCATGCTGTAGAGAAGAGAACACGGGGAAAGGCAAAGATTGTAAAGATGACTAAGTGCTAATCTGAGCATGAGTGAAAATCGGGGGCAAACAGGAAAGCAGGTTCAGAGGGCTGCAGTATTTCAGCTACCAAGCGTGAATACAAGAGATGAGCAGCAAAACTGCTGCATGGCATGGCACAGCTCAAACTGGCTGAGCATTGTGCCATCAAACCATTATGAATAGTTTTGCTTGGCATTATCTGTAGGAGAAACAGTGAGAAGCTTGTGAATGTACATGTGTTGGAAGTGGATATTGTTTGTGTGGTACTGCCTACCCCAAACACTCAGACCTTTCAAGTTAGGCTCAGGAAACTGTGAAAGTGGCTTGAAAATGGATGGGTTTATAAAAACACTCAATACATTCTAAATGTTTCTCTTCTAGTTTTCAACCTTCATGGTTTTCTTCTGATGTGCAAGGATAGAGTCTGCTCCAAGTGTCTGAAACAGAGCCACAGATCAGACTTCAAACACCAGACTTCCCACAGCCTTGTGGTTTATTATCCCTCCTTGGGAATCCAAAGAATCCCATGGAATTCAGCATTCAAGGTCTTTCCAAGATGCTTAGAAGAGGACCTCTTCAGCCTAAAATGTCTCCTTCACCCTCTTTCCAGATGGGATGATGCTGATAAGCAAGTAAAATTATAAACAGTGGGTCAGCAAAGGGAGGTTTTGGCAAGGAAATGTCAAAGCTGAACAAAAATACAGGATGTGAAGAATTAACCATAACTTTAGGCCCAAATCTCTAACATTAATTCAGGACTAAAAACCCTTTCATGTGATTCAATCACGCTCTTAATTCCTACTCTCAGTGTGCTCCTTGCCATGGCTTATGCCATCAGTGGAATTTGAGGCTGCCTAACACTGGGATTTCAGTCCCTTGCAATGATTAGTCTATAAAAGAACTTCCCATATTCTATCTGAAGGATTCTATCTGACCCTGGATAAGCTGCCTCTTGCCCAGAGAAACAGTTCTTCTCCCCATGTATTTGTTATGATGCTGATGTGTGCTCCTGAGATGAGTTAAAAGGAGTCTGTTCCCAGGTCTGACAAGGGGTGTATTTATGTGGAAAACTGTAAATAAAACCAACCAACCAAAAAGTCCTGCTTTCCAGCTCTCCAAAAATGGCTAAATGTTGCATATTGTCAGCAGAATTTTATGTTTTGGGAATTCTGTCCCCAGCATGTTTACTTATTCTCATCTAGGCAATAAAACACAGCAACACAAACTGAAGTGTGACCCTGTCCTTATTTGTCACCCAAGTCTTAACAGAGAATGAGATGAGGTCATAATTATGTGATTGATGATAGTATCATGAATTAAAAAGCAGGGCTGGAGAAGACATTAGTTAGACAAATTGAAGAAAGTAAATTGAAAGTCTGTAGCTGTGTTTTGCAGGAAGACACATTAAATTCCCTCTGGCCCTGCTGCCTTGGCCTGAGTCCCAGGCTCAGTTTTTACCACCAAACTCATAGAGGGCCCAAATTGTCACCCCCATGTGTCTGCTAATTTAGCTCAGGAAAACAGCTCCACACAATTAAAGCTCCAGTGGCTCCAGAGCCACTGAGCACAGATGGACACAGGGACACAGTTTCCAGGCCTGAAATGCATGGAGACAGGTGGAGGAAAAGGTGGAGGAAAGCTGCACCACAAGCAGAGCCAGCGCTGATCCTGCCCTCGCCCCAAGAGAGTCGGGAATCATCAAGGCATGAGGCATGAGCAGCACCACTGCAGCTCCAGGTTAATTAGTATAATTAGTACCTGCCTCAGCTCTGCCTAATGAGGGGTGGTGTTTGTCTTCCCTATCCTGAAGGCTCCCTGCTGCTTCCAGGTGGATTTGCCACATGAACACGGGTGCTCTGTGCCCAGGATTGATGGAACTCAGTCCTGCCCAGGGCTTTGCACCAAGAGATTTCAGCTGTGAACAGGCTTTTCCCTCACTGTTTCATGCAGGGAAACTCCAACACCCCTCACTGAATTTGCACTGGCTTATCATAACCTTGCATTTTCCAATTCCCAAACAGCTGTACTAAGCTAGCTCAAAATATTAATGGAACCTAGTTAATGGAACAGAAGCTACATGATTAAATCCTGCTTCCTTGAAAAGTAGTACCTGGAAAATGACAGTGTTTATTCTAGAAACTGGAAATGTTCATTTTAGGGCCTCCTGAGCAACTTCAAA
Source organism: Geospiza fortis (assembly GCF_000277835.1). Lineage (NCBI taxonomy): Eukaryota > Metazoa > Chordata > Aves > Passeriformes > Thraupidae > Geospiza > Geospiza fortis. The sequence goes on along the minus strand of NW_005054507.1, from coordinate 669,103 downwards.
TACTTGGTTTTTAATGAAAAGCTGAGAAACTTGGCTTTGATTGAGGTGAAAAATGAAAAGGCTTGATTTAACAATGTTTTCTGGGGAAAGAAAAAAAAAACACCCTTCTTTTTCTAGCCATAAAGCATCAGGAAGATGATTTTGAAAAGCCAGAATTTGTCCTGTTGAGACTTGAGACCCTGAGCAAGGAAGGTCAGAACAGAAAGAAGGAAGCACAAGAGATTATGAATGCAGGGCATAGAAGATAACAGCATTTTCAGAAAGCACAAGAAACACCTGGAGAATCCAAAGCCACTGGGTTTTGAACGCAGAGAAGACACAACAATTATTTTCAATTTTTTGTCCCCACAATTCTTCATTAAAATGTTATCCATGTTTCTAAGGCCAAAATACAATTACCTACTGCAGTTACTTGGGAAGAAAAACAAAGGAAAAAGTGATTTATGAAAAAATGCCTCAGTCTTTTCTTCTGTTATTAAAATTAGACTGTGTAAAATCAGCAAAATCTGAAAATGGATGATTTGCTGCAACTAAACCCATCTGCCAGCTAGAGACTGCTCCAAGCCTTGCTGGCTGTGGCACTGCCTGCTGTGTGATGCTGGCCATGCCTCTTCCCACAACTCTGTCTCTCTTCCCATCCTCCTGTTTAGCCATGATTTCTATTCAGCTCACAGGGTCTTGCGGCAAGCCCTGTTTTCATCCTGGATCTCGGCTCTCCAGGGTCTGGATCTCAGTCAGCTCTAATGGAACAGATAAATAACCACCTATGGCTGTCTTTCCCAGAGAGCTCGTGCCACTTTTGGCAAGGTGCTGCTTTTTCAGGCATTTCAGGAAAATGGCAGCTCTGCCTGTGTTTGCTGTCAGTCTCCTGTGGTGCCCCAGAGTGCTGGAACTGAACTCAGGCTCGCAGCATTTCCTTCCCTGTAAGCCAGCTCCTGGATGTCACACAGAAAGATGAGTCCCATGGAGTGGTGGGGTCTGTGACCAAAACCCTTCACAGCCAACATGGGCTTGTCTGCCACTCAGGGAAATCACTGTTTTCTCCCTGCCTGGAGTCTCCCTCTTCTCTAGATAAGGGGTTTGTGAACCAGAGATGACTGGGGCTGGGTTGCTGTGGAAAATGACTCTGTTCCTTCCTAATCAAGCTTCACCGATTTCCAGATGCTTCTCAACTACCAGAGCCATGACTCTGTTTGCATTTTGTACTAAGAAAAGCTCCTCATTTAGGATTTTTGCTTTGCTTTCTACCTTTGCTTTTTGCTGGAGATCTAGCAGAGATGGTGCCTGGTGGACAGTAAAACTATGTCACCTGTCGCTCCAGGCTCTCGCTGGGACACAGGAGAGCACACCCGCCCATTTCATCATCTCCCAGATCCTGTTGGAGCAAATTCCAGCTATCTGGGGAACCACAAAGAATTAACATGCAAATTGAAACCTAAGCCAAGATTCATGTCACTGTCATCTTTATGTATTAGACCGTGGATCATGAAAGGAATCATGCTCCAGCTGGCTAATTAAGTAAACATGAAGCAAACCAGGGCAGCAGACAGGGGTCCAAGGGCCTGGGTGGAGGCAGGAAATTCTCCTGTGAAGATGGGCAACTTTGTGAGGGGTAACTTCAAAATGCACAAATGACAACAGCAGAACAATGGGACTTTGAGGTAGACTCCTGTCCATGTCCAAGTACTGCACAGATTTTCACCTCCTCTGCCTGACAGAGCAGCAAACAAAGGGACTCTGAGATGAGACAGACCTTGAGGACAAAGCTTCTCCCTGCCCTCTGTCCAGGCCAGGGCTTTCCAACAGATTTTTGCCAGCATTTGTCCCAGCCCAAACCTCAGTGCTCTAAGGCAGCTTCAGCTGGCTTTGCTGCACACTCATCCAGGGAAATATACTCAAAAGATGGGGAACTCAGCCAGAATCCCTGCTGAAAACCAGAAGTGCCGTTCCTTACATAGGATCTTTGATGGTTCCACCCCGATGCCAGCGGAAAACCAGCTCCATTTTAACTGTCCTAGCGCGCTCTAGTGGGAGTCGGCTCCCTGCACGTTTGGCAGCATCACAGCAGGATCCCGGCGGGATCAAGCAGGACAGATCTCCCGGCAGGACAAAGAGCTGGGGGCAGGGGAGACACTGATGAATCAGTGATTTCAATTTCCCACAGAAGCTGTGGCTGCATCCCTGGAAGTGTCCAAGGCCAGGCTGGACAGGGCTTGGAGCAACCTGGGATGGTGGAAGGTGTCCCTGCCCATGACAGGGGTTGGAATGAGATGAGCTTGAGGTCCCTTCCAACCTAAACCATTCTGGGATTCCATGGTGCTGTGAAAAGGTGAAGCAGCCTGTTATTTGTGGATAAAGTTATTTCTTTGCACCCACAGCAAAAGCACCCAAATAAAATATGTCCTCCTCTTTCCTTTCCTCTGGGAATTCTTCCTTTCACGCAAACAGCCTGATAAGGCAAGGAACCTCAACATGGATGGGATTTCTTTTTATACTGCAAGCCCCATATTTGCAATTGCAAACAGACCTGTTCACCCACAGCCTATATGTGGGGTTCAGATCATAGAGTAGGCACTGAGTCACCAACAAGAGAAACTATTTCATTTTTTTTGGTATTATTTTTCAGTATTATTTTTCCTTCTATGCTTGGATAGGAACCAGCCTCTGGGAGGAAAGGAATGGAAGTGTTCAGAAAATAAATCATCCTTCAGTTTATGCACCTTTGGGTCCCATTCATAACCCAGAGCATTAGGAGAATAACTCAGGCTGAAATCTGCAGTATTTATACTACTACAAGGAAATTGGTTCTTTTGCAGGAAAAGCATCAGGCATTGATATCACAGGTTTGGGAAGAGCGACCACTGGTGCTGGTGAGTGAAGAGGGGATGTAACCTTCACACCCCAGGTCAGACTGAACGTGCAGAGCTCTTTGGTGTGTCTGAACTTCAGCTGAAGGCTCACTGTCACCTCAGCAGCTCCGTGGGACCCTGAGCAGGGATTTACAAGGACAGCCGACAGCTGGCACGGCACGGATGTGATTTAACTGGGACCTCCGAGGAGCACAGTGAAACAAAAGCTGCTCCGAGCTGATAAGGGCTGAAAAAGAAACTCAAAATGCATCAGGGCTCTTGAGCCTCTCTGTTACTGTGGAACACTCCTGGCCAGCCTGTTGATCAGCTCAGTGCTGAAGCTACCCCAGAGTTAACTCACAGTGAGGGGCACGGGCAGTGTGATGCAGCTCTTGAACAAGGCTCAACAGAGCAATACTTGGCAGCTCTTCTCCTGGAATACACCAAGAAGATTTTACCCTGAAGTTCTCATGAACCCTGAGAGCAAAAGGCAAACAAACCAAAAGCCTGCATACAGCAGTAACCCTTGAGAAGCAGCCTGGATTCAATTCCACTCTCACCTCTACTGTTGTGCAGCATCTGAGACAGGGACACTGAAAGCCTCCAGGAGACTTTAGCAGTAAGCAATCCCATAATACTCAGTAAGGGGCATAGATAAGTGCTTGCAAGATTGTGGTGTCTGTGAGACTGGAGAAACTGAGGCCCAGTGCCTGGCAAACAGCATCCTCAAGGGAGATAGCAGATATCAGAACAATAGACTTCCTTGCTTCCCACTTCAGTTAACTGCCAGGGAGGAAAAGAGGAGTTTGAGCAGGACAGAGGTGTATTTGTCGTACATCATGCTGAATACCACAGCCTTGGTTTGAGGGCAACACAGAGCACAGCACAGGCTGGGGGTTGTTGAGGAAAGGTGTGGGGAAAGCAGGGCCTGCTTAAGGAAGATAAGCTTGGCAGGATGGGGAATTTCAAAGCTGAGGACTGTGTTCATACAGGCAGAGATGCCCATAGTAACATGTTTTTCCAAAGCAGCCTTGTGGTGATGAGAGACCATTCCTGGGCTAAGACAGATCCAGATCAGACCATTGGTGGAATGCTCACCACTCATGACACTTCACCCTAGGCCAGCCATGGACATCCACTTTGAATGGAGTCCTCCTTTTTGGCTGGGTTTTCCTTGTCCACTGGCAGGCCCAGGCCACCCTCTGCTACCCACAGGCAGCTGTAGAACCCTGCCTTGTTTGCTTCCTGCCCTAACAAATTAGCCAACAGCCAAACTGACCTGTTTATCTACCCCCTTCTTGGTCTGCTACACGAAAAAGCTCCAACAATAGAAAACAGACTCAAAACAGAGACTCAGAGCCGAGCTAAAAAGCATCACTTGCTCCCTACAGCCTAAAGAGAAGGGAATCTAGGGTATTGTCCTAACGCCAGCAACACCATCCCTTTTGTATGCCTCTATTCAGCTTCAACCTCTTTTTACTTCTCCTTATTAACACAGCAGAGCACAGTGCATATTAAACCTGATTTTTCTTACTTGGATGTAGGCCCCAGTATGATTTAGAAATAACCTTAATGTGGTATTTGTAATTCTAGCATTTACCTCTTGCCATTATTTCCAATATGATGTTACTGCATTCTTGGCTCAGGATAAGCTTCTGTAATGCTTTAAAACACCAGGAAAAAGCTCCAATGAGACCTCATTCCTATTGAATAAATGATGGGACATAAGCAGAGCACAGGATATTTGAATATCCTTTAAACATCACCAAAACCAATTAAAATTAAGCTCTATAAAGCAAAACTAAACCACTGGGGAGGCAGACTGTCTGATTTCCCTGCAAAGCTGTTCCCAAACCAGGAGATATCCATCACATCCAAATCCAGACATCTCTTTAGCACATAGCCAGAACAACACTTCTCAGACACAGAATCACAGAATGGTTTGGGTTGGAAGGGACCTTAAAGCTCAGCCAGTTCCAACCCCCTGCCATTGGCAGGGACATTTTCCACTATCCCAGGTTGCTCCAAACCCATCCAACCCGGCTTGGAAAACTTCCAGGGATGGCGCAGCCACAGCTGCTCTGGGAAACCTGTGCCAGGGCATCACTGCCCTCATAGGGAAGAAATTTTCCCAATGTCCTATCTAACCCTGCTCTCTTGCAGTTTGACCCCATCTCCCATTGTCCTGGCCCTTGTAAAGAGTCTCTGTCCACCTTTCTTGTCAGCTCCTCAGGCACTGGAAGACCACAATTGGGTCATCCCAAACCCTTCTCTTCTCCAGGATGAACAATCCCAATTCTCCCAGCCTTTCCTCACAGCAGAGGTGCTCCATCCCTCAATCATGTTGGTGACCTCCTCTGAACTGGCTCCAACAGCTTCCTGTCCTTCCTGTGCTGGGACAGGGATTAAGCCCAAACCACCCTCTGCCACTCCTGCACAAACAAAAACCTCACCTCAGGTGCCAAGGGACAATGAACTGCTGGCAGTGGAGCCAACACCACTATTGACCCTGATAATGTCCCTCCCACTGTTTGTCTGAAGGCAACAGCGTCCCTGTCCTTGTGCACAGGCTGACAGGGCCACCAGGCCCCCTGCTGGAATTCACAGTCGCTCTCCAACCTTGGATAAAAATGCAGTGCTCTGTCAAATTGTTCGTTTGTTCACACATTCATCATCACCAAAGCCTGCCTCAGCTGTACTCTATGCACAACTTTTATTCTCTCCAAGGTGTGTATTTTCATAATGATAGTGCTCTTAACAGTATATTTTACTTAACAGTATATTTTCATTTGGCCCCAGCCACCCTCTGAGCAGTAATTTACTGCTGCTTGTCACTACCTGCTACTGAGAGTAATACACACACTGGGTTTATTCAGTATATTTGGTATTTCTGGCTTGACTCTTCCTCACACAGACAATACTGCCCAAGCCCAGAGACTCACAAATCACAACAGCCAAGTGCCTGGGCCTTCCAGCTGCACTTTGCCTTGTACTTCCCACCTTTTTGCCTGCAAGAGCTAAAAAATCCCATTTATTCCTTCTTTTATAATGCGAGTGGAGAGCCTAATGCAGCCTGAGTGCTCTGGGAGCTGCAGGCGTGCAGTGAACCCCTGAGTGGCCGATGAAAACGTGACACAAGTAGGCAGGGATGCCTCGGGGGCCTGCCCGTGCTGACAGAATTGCTGATTCAATATTACCAGGTGGGGCAAGGCTTGTGCTGCAAATTAACTGCAGAGCTCTCTGTGTGTAGAGCACTGCTGTCCCAGTGCTGCAGCTAAACCCTGCCTGGGTGTGCAGGGGCACAGGGGAGATTTTAACCAGTTAAAGCCACAAGTTCAGTCAGCGATACCTGCGGGCCACAGGCTAGTGGGAAACAACCAAAGCTCTTTTGCAAGGAGTATCAGGAAATTTGGAGGCCCACAGAGGGGGAAAAAGCTCCCCTAAGGGAGACAAATAGAAAACAAATAAAGAAAAGCATCATTTTGCTACTTGCAAATGATTTTTTACCTCAGACTTGGCAAACCAGTGTTTTGCCTCTGCCCGTGTGGAAGCTCCGCGAGAGGACTTTCTAGAGATGAAACTCCTGTCAGCGCTCCTGGAAAAAATTAATGGTCCTTACTGCACCACCTTCCACTCTGAAGGGGTATTGCCTCCACCTGCACCTCACTTTTCACCTGTGTACCAAGCTGGGTTTCCCACCACCGAACATTCTGCATGTGTGGACATACATGTACTTCTGTGCGGGTGCGGAGCAGCCGTGTCAATGCACACAGATATACGAGTGTCTGTGTGTCTCATGTCGTGCACACACATGCCCTGAGCACATGTGCAGCGGGAACACCCGCTCGCCCACACGTGGCCCACACAAGACCACGGGGCACCCTCATCCTCCAGGGCACCTCACCCCCAGGACACGCGTGTGTCCCAAAACACACACGCCCGCCCCCGCCGCCTCCCTCCAT
>NW_005054507.1:656792-662073 GCF_000277835.1 Geospiza fortis | reverse complement strand
TGCCCGGACCGCCGCGGGAAGGCGCTGAGGCGATCGGGCCCGCGCCCTGCGGCCGTGGCCTCCCCGAGGGGCGGCTTCTTCCCCTGAGGAGAACCGCGAGGCTCTGGTGCTGCTCCCCTTGCCCTCCCCAGGCACCTGGCACCGCGTAAACTCCTAAACTACGCAATTTATAAAAGCTTTACTCGCTTAATCCTGGCGTTTTCTCTGTTCCGCCGTTAAAACTCAACCACTCGTGCTCTTCCCGCCTGCCAGCTTTGCTCAGCGTCTCTGACAAGACCAACCTGGTGGAGTTTGCGAAGAGCCTGAACGCGCTCGGCCTGGGTTTAATTGCCTCCGGAGGAACGGCCAAGTCCCTGAGGGATGCTGGCTTGCCCGTCAGGTACACACACTCCCCTGTGCATCACCGCCAAAAATGCTGTTTTGGGCCCTGAGGGTGCTTAAATTGTTTTCTCTGTGAACAAAGATGAGTGAAAACTGGTCTGAAAGAAGTCTTCCCTTCAAAAAACAACAACAAAAAAAGAAAACCCTTCCCCAAAGCAAGCTTCAGAACCTTTTTGTCTACAGATCTGTTGGCTGAGGAGCGTTACTGTGAGGTGCTTTTTGTTGGGATTCCTTGTCTGCCTTGAGCCAACTTTATTTCCATGGGACAATCAGTTACCTTGATGTTCATGATCTGCCCCGAGTGCTGCTCCTCACAGCCAGGTGAAAGCTGGTCCTGGGACAGCGCTGATGTGTTAAGAACATGTTGAAGCTCACTGGAGTTCATTGGTCACAAATAATTTTCCCAGCACAATTCAGTTCATGCAGACAGAGCCTAAAGGCTCTGTGTTGCACATCCACTCTTGGAAAAAGGTCACGTATAGTCACTGGCTGTTTTAGCCCATGATTCTGGGGAAATTTGTTCTGGTTTCTCTCATGCTGTGATTAAAAAAAAAACAGCTCTGGCCAAATAAAAATGGGTTTCAGTGCAGTGATGAAAAAAATGTCAATTATTTGGCAGGACAGGTGGCTGTGACTCTGTTTTTGCTCCCTGTGAACACAGTGGGTGGCCCCTGGGACACATCAGCATGAATCTGCATCACCTCCAGAGCTCACTCCAGCCCTTGGTTGTGTCTCTCCAACACTGACACTGTGCTGTCAGTGAAGCCTGAAGCAAAGGATGCTGACATTTCCCCTTCCCTCTTTATTGTTATTACCACCCTAAACAGTCACAAGGAGTGGTGAAACTAAGCTGGGAAGAAGAGCACCTCCATATGGCTTTCCATTTTCTCTGTAAACCATTCTGATTTGGGGTTTGTTTATCTTTGTTATTCCAGTGTGTTCAAGCTGTACTGCTTAGTTGGGTGTGACCCATGAACTCCATTTCCACCCATGGGAAAAGCAGTTGTTGCCCCTTTGCCATAGGGGGGTTTTGTAGTGAAATCTCCAAGTTTTCTTTGGTTTGGGTTATTCAGCCTCTAGATCAAGTCAGTATGGCACATCTGTTTCTGTGCTGTTGTCTTCTTGGGCAGAGATGTGTCGGACCTGACAGGCTTCCCTGAGATGCTGGGTGGGCGTGTGAAAACCCTTCATCCTGCAGTCCATGCTGGTAAGTTTCTGCTAATGCATCTTTCACTCTAAAAGAAGGCAGGGAGGCTGGGAAGGAGGGGTGACAGATGCCTTTTCTAAGGGCTGTGTGGAAGAACCAAGTAACAGGAACAGATTTGCTCCAGGAGCAGAAGCAGAGGTGAAAAGGCATGGGAAGGAGAAGTGCAGGGTGGCTGAATTAGCTCCTTGTTGCAATGCTGGCATCTCTGCAGTTAGCAGAGCTTTCTCCCTGGGGCTATAAGTAACAGAGCTTCTCTGTAAATGCCTCTGCAGAGTCAGCTGCACGGAGTTTAACTGTGGGTGGGTCTGGTGTGCAGCACAAGGAACACAGCAGTGTAGTCTTTAGGGGTGATTCGTGCATGCTCTGATGTTCTCTGCCTCCTCTTCAGCAGGGAGGATCTCTGATATCTGCTCTGCCTGCACATTAATCCATCTGCTCTTCCCTCTCCTGTTGCTGTACTTGAGGTACCTCAAGAGGAACCTGTTGCCCATTGTATGTGAGGGCTGGAGACAATCTCCTGTGACCCTGAACACAGGGCTGTGCTGCTCCTCACACTGTGCCAGCCTGTCCACCCTCATGTTTCTCTGAGTTCTAGACCTCACCAGCCACCTGCACTGCTCATCCTCTCTTGCTTCAGTTGTCTCACAGGGCAGGTGCCCTTTTTCTCTCCCCTGAAGTCCTTGATGATGGTTTCAGTGTTTTAAGGGTAGCAACCGAGTGCTTAGAAAGTTGTTGAGGTTGCTGCTCAGTATTTGGAGTACTCTAGGATTTAGCATTCCACCTGTTAGCATGGAATTTGAACAGCCAAAGACTGTAAAGTGGAATAAAGGAACAGGGGCTGAGGGTGCTGTCTGAACTAAAATGAAAAAGTTAAGATAGGACAAAAGCACACTGTGAAGGGAGATGTTGCATTAAAAACCTGGTGGTAATTTAGGTATTTTTTTAATGAAGATGCACTGTTTTCTGTAACTAGGCATCTTGGCTCGCAATATTCCAGAGGATAATGCTGATATGAAGAAACAGGATTTCAGCCTTGTAAGGTAAATGCTGGGGGATGTGATGCAATCCATCAGTAATCAAAAACCAACAGCAGAGCCCAGTCAACACCAAGGAAGGGGAGCAGTAGGAATTGGGACCTCTGCACACCAGCAGATCTGCAGTCTCCTTTCTTTGCCCTGGCACAACATACTGTGTATTTAAAAACATAATTTTCCACAGGAGCATCTTCTCCACTTGTAGTAAGAGAAAGCTGAAACAAGAAAGTTATGTTGTGGTTTCCACAGGGAACTCAGAGGTCTGAATTCCTGCTTTTTCCCTGGGAGATTGGACACGTTACACTCAGTCAGTGTAGGGCCACATTACACGTGCTGCAGAGTTGAGTTCAGTGCTTTTGAAGCTGGCTCATCTTCCCTCAGGTTGGTTCCACGTGTCTGATCAGATGGCAATCCCTGATTTTGAAATGCTTGCTTAGTAAATATACCCTTTGATATTTGCATAATGTTTACTGAGTTTCAACACATAAATAAAGAATAGACACGGAAAATGGGTCAGGAACACTGAGTTTGTTCAGACAGAAAACTCACAGATAAGAGACAGAAAACGTAAACTTTGAGAGCCACCTTGGGAGCAAGTGAGCTGCATCCAGAAGCTGAAGTAACAAAGTTTGTGCACTAATGTACCAAAGTTTAGGGGTTTTTTTCAGTTTTTGTTTGAATATGTTTACTTAGTTCAGTCACACAGAGCAGTTGGGGGCTGTGTGTAACTAAATGGTGTTAACAACCAGCTACTGCTTGTGAATAACCAGTTGTACATCAGGGAGTAGTTCCTGGTTCAGAAGCAAATGGCTGAACTGGACATAGCAAATTGTAGGTGTAGACAGGGTGGGAGGTACAGTACAACTGTGGGTCAGAATGCATCTGGAGTTTTAAAATTACTTTTAAAAACTGATGGATGGATTTCTGGGCTGAATTTGAAAACCTGAAATTTAAAACCACAGGTATCCTCTTAGATGGCTCAGCAGTGGTGGCTCTTCAGAGCATGCTGCATATTAAAGCAGGCTCTGCTGAATTGCAGGGGGAATAACGTGCCCTTACATCAGTGACTTATGGTGCACTTGCATCCAGACTGGTAATTTGGATTCAGGTTCTCTTGCAAAAAGCAGAAGTAGCTGATCCTCAGCAGGACTGCCTTTGCATAGTTGCATAAAATTTGCATATCCAAGTCAGTGGAGGAAAGCCTGACATTGATTGTCTTGGTTTGCACAAATAAAAGCGTTAGCAGTGTTAAAGCCCACAGGTTCCTGATGGTTTGCAACAGGTCAGAAACATGAATGGATCAAGGGGAAGGGGGTATCAGAAACACAAGAGACAATAAAAGACATTGTAGGAAATTTAGAGACACGGGGGGTTCTGAAAGCCATACTGGAAGCTTATCATCCCTTCTGCTGGAGTTCACAGGGAGTGGGAACAAAGGAATATTGTGAGTTGGACACAAGGGTACTCATCACAGCAGTTCTGTGCCATGCTGAGCACGCCTTGGAGTTCTGTACCTTCATGTGCTCAGATCAAGAGAGTAAATTAATTCTCTTGGATTAAAAACCCTGCTTGTGAAGGTCAGAACAAATCCCTCCTCTCAATGCAGTTCCTGTGGCTCTGGTAGGATGGGACAGGCAAGTTATTACATCATGCTTGCTGGAATACAGACCTGCTTCTAGATCAGATGGAAAAACTAATTCCAGTAAGGTTCAGTCTTAGCTTGGGAGGGAAAAGTCGATTTTCTCCTCCACTTTCATGTGCTACAGAAGCTTTATGGCATTTGGGCAGCATACTCAGGTTTCATATTTGTTGGTATTTTAAAAGTCCAGAAGGTGACATGTAGGTCATTTTCTGCTCTTGGAAAAGTTGTGGAAAATTAGATTGATTGTACTTTGTTTGCAATGGATCTTTCTTGGATGCTTACACTCTTGGGAATTGGTGGATGTCCATTTTCAGTATTGCTGAGAGCCCATTTTGAAGTCCTTTGAAATGGCTCATGTTGGGCACCAAAATCACTAAACATTTATATTCAGGCACATGTATTTAAAGAAGCTTTTCCTTCAGTCTGGTTGCTGCAAGCTGTGGCTCTGACATTGTTTGATACACAGAGTTCAGTTGAATGTTACAATGCACTGTACCGTCACTTACCCTTGGGCTGAGCACCACTCTTGGCCACAGCATTTTATGCTGGTCCCTGATCTGAGAGACAAGACCATGAAATCACTGGTGATATCTTCTGCTTGCCAAGCCCAGTTTGGCACTTTTATTTCTTGCTGAGTAACCCAGTTTCCCCCCTCTATTCTCAGAGTTGTAGTGTGCAACCTGTACCCCTTTGTGAAGACCGTGTCTTCTCCTGGTGTAACTGTCCAGGATGCAGTGGAAAAGATTGATATTGGTAAGTTGATGGGAGAGCAAATCTGCTTTCCAGACAGACTCTATGCTTCTAAACTCTGAGTGGTCTCAGCTCTTCTCTTTTTGTTTGGTGGTCTTTGCAAACCTGTAAAAGAAGTCTGCTCAGGGGCTCAGGAGCTGCAAGGAGCAGGCTGAAGGCATAGTTGGGTAAGCCTCGTTGCTGTTAAGCAATTAAAGTGTCCATAACAGGCTGGCAAGGCATGCTGCATGGGGGGCAAGTCATGCACTGCCCTAAAGGAGGAGCCTG
>NW_005054507.1:617190-656736 GCF_000277835.1 Geospiza fortis | reverse complement strand
AAACCTCTTTTACAGCCTGACAGTGTAATAGAAATTGAAAAAACCATGGGCTTTGGAGAGCAGAGCTGAGCCACTGGGAGTACTCTGAGGATGAGTGAGAACTTCACTGCAGGAAACCATTAGAAGGGAAGGGGTTGGTATGTGGGAGAGTGCTCTGGACCTGAGCTGGGAAGCATGGACACCTGCTTTGGACATTAGCATGTTTTCTCCTGCTGCTAGTTATTAACCCCAAAGGCTTGCTGTGCCTTCACTGCAGCATCTCTGCTTGGCAGCCTGTGAACAGCACGGACACAGTTCTGTGCCTTGTGCTGGGATTGGGATTGGATTTTCTTGCAGTAGTTTAGTCCAAATGATGCCCAGCAGAGCTCTCTATTAAATGTTTTATGGAGTAATACTTGCTCTGCATGAAGCAATGCCAGCCTCTACTTTTCCTTTGCAGCAGCCTGGTATCTTGTATGATTTAAAGAGTTGAAATAGCAGTGCAGTCAGACCGAAGGGAGAAAAGTGTGGTATTTTATCTCACACAGAGGACCTGGGCAAGATTCATTATTATTTGCAGAGACATTTGGGAACCTCTTTTGTGTGGCAGTGTGGAAGCAAATCTTTCTGCAGACCCAGTGTGCAGAGGAGGGTGGTTAAGCCATGTGTGGGGACAGCCATCTTCCTTTTCTTGCCCCAGTTGCTCATCACAGCCCACATTTTGTTCCTGGGTCTGCCAAGCCCAGTCAGTGTTGAGTCAAACCCACCAGCTTTGAGCATTTTGAAGAGCACTCTCCCCCCTCTCTGTGCTGGAGGGAGGGGACACATTCATCTGGCACAAAGGAGCCGCGGTGCACATCCCTTCCTGTCCCTGCCTGGCCTCACCTGCTGATGGTGCTGTGTCCAGGAGGGAAGTGCTCCATGCCCGTGCCCCTCTCTTGCAGGGGGAGTGGCCTTGCTGCGGGCAGCTGCCAAGAACCACGCCCGTGTGACAGTCCTGTGTGACCCTGCAGACTATGCTGCAGTAGCTAAAGAGATGGCAGCCTCCAGGGACAAAGACACTGCCATGGAAACCCGGCGGCTGCTGGCACTCAAGGTTGGTCACGCTTTCCTGCCGTGAAGGGCTGGGCCACGCTCATGTACAAAGAGGTTCTTTACCCCTTTAAACACCAAATCCTCCCTAAGATGATGTTTCTGAGTTGACAGGTGTCCCCTGTTGTGTCCCCAGGCCTTCACCCACACTGCTCAGTACGATGCAGCCATCTCTGACTACTTCAGGAAGGAGTACAGCAAGGGGGTGTCGCAGCTGCCCCTGAGGTACGGCATGAATCCTCACCAGAGTCCTGCGCAGCTCTACACCACGAGCCCCAAACTGCCCCTGACAGGTGAGGCCTCAGCTCTGCTGGCCTGGAGGGGGCTCTGGGAGAGCTGGGAATGGAGGTGCTGAAACACCATCTTGTACCTTAGTGCAGGGGATGGCCAGCAGTGTCTTCACAGCTGCTTTATTACTGAGCGGCACTAACTTTGCAGTTAAAAGTTGAGCTGTATGAGACAGGAAAGCTGCTTTGTTGAGCCCCACAAGACCCAACTGTAGCTCCCTGTTCTCTGTTGCTATAGGATTTTGTGTCCAAGATGCTTTGAACAGATTTATGTAGTGTACTTTCTGCATGACATTAGATCTAGATTTTGCAAAGGAAAACCTCATCATCCTTTTAAGATGCTTTTCTACTTGCAAGTTTCTTTGTTTAGTATCTTCCCCATTTTTTTGTGTCACTGTTTACTCTGCCTAGAAACCAAGCTGTTTTTCTCTAGGTTTGAATTGGTTTTGTTCTTTTTTTTATCTTTCTTTCTGTCTTTGATGGATTTGAGCAGGGGGTTATTAACTTGGGTTTGTAGAATGCTGCTTCTGCTGATGGTGACATCAGGAAGGGATACTAGTTCCACTTGAAAATTTGGGATGGGTCTGGTGTATCTCTGTGCCATTTTACAAGGGTGTGCCACTTGCCACAGCAGTGTTGTAGTGAGCTCTGCACTACAGAGCCTGTTTTGGAGGGAAAGTCTGGCTTCTCTTGTTCTTGAAACTGCTTTCAATGTGTGCAGGATTGTCCTGCCGAATAAACAGTGAAGCTTTGTGTTGCAGCATTTTCCCCATTTCAGCTCTGGGATCTCTTAGGAAGCTTTTCCATTCCTGCACTGGAGGTTGATTTGCTTGCAAGTCTGGCTCCCAGAATGGCAGCAGAGCAATGCTATGCTCACTCCTCCTGAATCTGGATTATTGTTGAAATGATCTTTTGTCCTCCAGTCTCCTGAAAGGCTTACAGTGCTGCCATGTCAGTACAAGCAGTTCTTCTCTTGGGCCAGAGCAAAACGTTTTTGAGAGCAGACTTTTAAATGGCCTTAACTCTTGGTGTGGATTTCTGGGCACTCCACCAGTTGCTGAGGAGCCAGGGTCATTGAACAAGAACAGTTTGTAGCGATTTGAGTGCTCTCTGGGGAAACCCTTTGTGCTGGCTCTCCAGGCTCTGAGGAGAGGCCTTTGCCTGCTCTAACACGTGTCCATGTGCTCTTTTTGCAGTGGTGAATGGCTCCCCGGGCTTCATCAACCTCTGCGATGCCCTCAACGCCTGGCAGCTGGTGAAGGAGCTCAAGCAGGCGCTGGGCATCCCGGCCGCAGCCTCCTTCAAGCACGTCAGCCCCGCAGGTAGGCTGGGCCCCGCTGCCCGCCCCCGGCGGCGTGGGCAGGCCCCGGGGCAGGCTCGGGCAGCCCGAGTGCCCTGGCTCGTGTTTCCCACTAGGTGCTGCTGTTGGAGTTCCGCTCAGCGAGGAGGAGGCCCAAGTGTGCATGGTGCACGACTTGCACAAGAGCCTGACGCCCCTGGCCTCTGCCTACGCCCGCAGCAGAGGTGAGGGCTCCAAAGAACCACAGCAAACCTGAGCAGCATCCTCAGCTCTTGCCCTGCTCCTCCCTGTGCACCACACTCCTTCTCCAGAGGGGTTTTCTCCATAAGGGTCTTCCTGACTGCCTGTCAGAAGTTGCTTTCCAAGAGAGCAGCCCTTGTATATGGTCTCAAAGAGCTAAAACCACTTTGGATTCTGTTCCTTGATGAATACAGAAGACCTTTTAAATTTAAATTTGCACATACACACACATATATATGTATATATATGGGGATTTGACTAAAGGACCTGGATAAACAGCAGTGCTGGTAGCAGACTCAGCATCGGGCTGCTCAGGAATATTTAACTTGAGTAGAAATGTTTCTGTCTGGTATTTGAAGGGGTTTTTTAAAATGCTTTTGTACTGCAGACCTCACTAAAAAATGTAAACAAAACCAGCTTCCTCTGCTTAGCTGAGATACTTTGCTATATCTCTCATTTTCCATGGCATTCCTAGAAAATCTGCACAGATTATAAAGAACAAGGCAGACTTGATAAGGAGCATGTTGAATTAGGTTCATTTTTTACAGACCACCTTTGAATGTTGCTCTCACAAAACCATTGCATGATTGCTAGAAAAAAAAACCCTTAGAATGGCAGGGACAGAAGAATTGACCTTGCTGAGTAGTGGAGCATTTGTGATGGGAATTGATTTCACCTTAGCTGTGCCATTAAATAAAAAATACTTATTTTAAAACAGAAGAAGAAAAAATTTGCCACATTTCTGGATCTGCTTTCTTGCAGGAAAAGCCAGGTGGGAGCATAGCCATCTAAAAGCTTTCCTCTTTTTCCAACTGTCTCCCATATAAAATCTTTCTGTGTGATCCTTGCCTCTCCTTGTCCTCCTGCCACCAAGGGTACAGCTGGAGGTAGTCATTACAGAGTTAGAGCTTTGACAGAGGCAGTGAAGAAGGAAGAATATCTGAACTATGGGAATATATAAAGGTCCATGTGTTTGAGGTAGGATTTTTCATCCTTGTTGCTTTTATGGCCTCTTTTTTTAGTTATTTTTGCTGTGGGATTAAATTCTTAGCTCTCACAGCAATTGACTGGACTGTAGGAGTGGAGAGTTTTCTTTGTCTGGTGCTGAAGTTTGAGAGATGAGTAAAATGAGGATTTTTCAGGTGCTGATCGGATGTCATCCTTTGGTGACTTCATTGCCCTGTCTGATGTCTGTGACGTGGCTACTGCCAAGATCATCTCCAGAGAGGTCAGTGACAGCAGCACAGCATTCCAGGCTATCAAGGAGAATCATTTCAGATGCAGCCATTGCTTTGTGACAGCCTTTTTGTTGGAAATTGACCATTTTACCAGGAGGACTTTCACTGGGCCATTTGTGTCATCCTGTGATCTGGAGTGCAGAATTTACACCAGTATTTTGATGCAATTTTTTTTTCTCCCTACCAATTATCACCTGGCTGTGTGCTGGAGCCTGTGAAACAGCAGAGCTGGCAATGCTGCTTTCCAAGAGATGATTGCAAACCTCTGGAAAGGAGCCCTGCTTAGGCTGTCACAAATGTCTGGCTGAGCAGCTGTCATGGGAGAAAAGAAGAGCTGGAATGCTGATGGCCAGCCCCTTGCCCAGGGCAGGAGTTTGGAAATGGGTTGCTACCTGCCACTTCCCAGGCTGTGCTTTTTCCTTAGAATCACAGAATCTTTTAGGTTTGGAGCAGCCTGCTCTAGTCCTTGTCTACAACAGGAGGATGGAGTGAGGTGGCCTTTTCTAAGCCAAACCATTCTGTGATTTTATGATGCCAAACAAATGAAAGAGCGTTTTCAGCTGGTTTGTGAGGGTAACTTTTGCTACGGTGCTGCTGAAAATGAAAAAACTTCACCCATACTGTAAGGCACAAATGTGGAAGTTGTGTATGGCTTCATGGCACTGATGAATGTAAAGTCTCATTTTCCATGCTCTTAACAGCTCTTTTCCCAGGGTTTTTGCCTCCTCAGGAGTGTCACCATTGAAATAAGGATTTATTGGATTTTAAGCCATATTTACTCTTAGGGCTGAGAAGTGGGGATGTCATGGTCAAGCTGTTTCCCCCTGGAGGAGGATATTAGTTATTAGTTCCATTCTGATTAGAGGGATGTGGGGTGCTTTTTACTCACTTCTGCCAAGAGCTCACAATGCTCTGCTGGTTTTTGTTTCCAGCACTGAGGCCCATACTGTAGCAGTGCTTTTGCTGTTGTAGGATGCACCCAGACCCCAAGAGAGGTGTGTCTTCAGTGCAGGAAATGGCTGGTGCAGCTTTCAGGCTTAGCTCCTGTTTCATTTTGCTCCTGTGGAAGCTGAAATCTCTGTGTGTTGCAGGTGTCTGATGGTGTGGTGGCTCCTGGCTATGAGGAAGAAGCTCTCAAAATCCTTTCCAAAAAGAAGAATGGTGCTT
Organism: Geospiza fortis; assembly: GCF_000277835.1. Classification (NCBI taxonomy): domain Eukaryota; kingdom Metazoa; phylum Chordata; class Aves; order Passeriformes; family Thraupidae; genus Geospiza; species Geospiza fortis. The sequence continues at coordinate 651,433 of NW_005054507.1, read as the reverse complement.
ACTGTGTCCTTCAGGTTTGTACCCCTGCTCCAGTCAGGGATGAAGCTGGAAGCACAGATACTTTGGACCTTCACATGCTGCAGCCAGCATGCTTGTCAAGCAATATTAATATTCTGTGCTCAAGTCAGTGTCAGGTTGCCTTCCTGGTTCCTGCAGTGATTGTTGGGACTCCAAAATCACCCAGTTTTGGTGAACATGACTCAGGGATCACAGATTGCTGTCAGGTCCTATTTCTGCTGCCTCTGAGAGACAAATGAGCGGAGAACTTCACCATAGCGTCACAGAAAGAAAATCCAAGGCTTAGCTGAGGTTGCAATTGTAGTGTAGCTGCCAGGGGAGCTGGAGAAGATGGCTCAGGAGCTTCAGGCAAGAAGGAATGGAATTGCAGACAGTCTTGGCAGCTGATTACCTCCTGGAATTCAATTAACTTTGCAAGGATGAGGTCATATTGTGAAGCCTGTATCTTCAGGGCTGAATGCAGAGCAATGCTAAGGAAAGTTGGTCTGAAACATTTCAGTGGATTGGGAAAACCACATAAAGCATGTGCACCCTCCTATTTAGATATGGTCACCTTAGTCTGGGTTGTTTCCTGTCTGAAACCTCAGCTAGGGCTCCCAAAATTCTGAGTAAGGCCATGCATGGGTGGAGCTGAGTGCAGTGTCACAGTTCCAGTTAACCTGATCCCTGAGCTGGTGTAAATCAATAATTGTGCTTCCAGCTTGGATGGAGATGTGCCCCAGGAGTGCAGCTCTGGAAAGAATCCCATTCACTGTTCTTGAATGCCACAGAGGGCTGGGAGTTGTAGCTTGAGGCATGTAGGAAGCAGCTCCAGATTCACTGTTCTTGGATGCCACAGAGGGCTGGGAGCTGTAGCTTGAGGCATGTAGGAAGCAGCTCCAAATACTCCTGCCTTCCTCTGGAGCTCTGTGTGCATGTGCATGTTTTTCCCCTTTGTGTGAAGACTGGGAGAATGCAGGTTTTGGTGTAAAAGTGCTTTATTGGGCTGTCTTTGGCTTTCAGATGGATCCCCACTACGAGCCCGATGACCTGGAGGTCCGGACCCTCTATGGGCTGAACCTGATGCAGAAGAGGAACAACGCGGTCATCGACCGCTCGCTGTTCAAGAACATTGTCACCAAGAACAAAAACGTGAGTGGGAGAGACAAATGAGCTTAAAGACACGTGCAGTGAATGAGCTGCTGTGCCTTCATCAGGGAATTTACCACTGGGCAATTTCAAGAGCTCCTAAATTATTTTAATGAGATTTAACTGGCTCTTTGTAAACAATGCAGCAGACTTTCTGGACCTCATATACTTGAGTAAATCAAGGTAGCTTTCCTTTGTTTTGATTCCTTGGATAAATAAGAGGAGCTGGACCTTTCCCGTTATCTCAGACTACCACAATATTTGTAAATACTCTTTGTAAACAAGAAGCTACCATGTGCAATTTTTTATGGTGAGACAGCCATGTGCTAAGGATCCATCACAGCTCCTGACTCATTGTTTACCTCACCCTTTTGTGTGCATGGTGTTGTGTAAACTCTGGCCTGGCTGCTATTGCTCAGCAATTAGAGCCCACATCACCAGAAAGTTTTCAGTGATTTCTTTGTCTCTGTTTTTTTAATGAGAATGAGATCAGACATTAATGAGCACACAGTTAGTCATGGGCTCAGAAGCGAGTTCAGATATTGAGGTAATAAAAATTGCTTTCCTAAATTAGGAATGGAACTTAAAAATAATACAGATTTTTGAGAGCTGTTCTAATTGTTGTGGTCCTGGTTTTTTCTGTGAGCACATCTGATGACAGTAAATGCAGAGGAGTTTTCAGGCTGAAGGCCAGTGATGTGTGGTCATGTTTGCAGGAGTCTCAGGATGAGGGAAGAGATGAGAGTCTTGACTCCATGTTTCAGAAAGCTGATTATTTTTTTTATGATCCATATTATATTAAAAGAAAATTATATACTAAAACTATACTAAAGAAATAGAAGAAAGAATTTCATCAGAAGGCTTGAAAAGAACAGAATGATAATAAAATCTTGTGACTGCTCACAGCCTCGACACAGGTGGCTGTCATTGGTCATCAAGTAAAAACAATTTCACATGCTGGGTAAACAATTCTCTAAATCACATTCCAAAGCAGCAAAACATGGAGAAGCTGAAGCTTCTCAGCTTCTCAAGTGAAAAGATCTTAATGAAAAGATTTTGTCATAAAATATGTCTGTGACAGTGATGGAACCCACTGAGACTGAGTCTTACTCTTAGAGTTGGAAGACCAACCATTCATGGGTTTTAATCCAAACAAAATTAGCTGGTAACTGACCAAAGCAGGGTGTTCCTAGCTCCTTGTTTTCCCTGTGTGTGGTTCAGTAGCTGTGCTGGCTGGGATGTGAGGGGTTGCTGACAGGGGTGCTCTGTTCCAGCTGCCCGAGGCTGCTGTGCGGGACCTGATCGTGGCCAGCATCGCTGTCAAGTACACCCAGTCCAACTCGGTCTGCTACGCCAAGGACGGCCAGGTAGGAGCTGCAGCAGGGCTTCCCCACCCCCTGCTCCCAGGAAAACCCTCCTGCACCTGGGGAGCTGCTGAGCAGGGCCAGAGGAGCTGCCCTGTGCAGAACAGTTGCTTCTCAAGAGGTAATAAAAATTGCTTTCCTAAATTAGGAATGAAACTTTAAAATAATACAGATTTTGGGAGCTGCTCGAATTGTTCTGGTCCTGGTTTTTGTCTGTGAGCACATCTGCCATTTTTTCATGGTCATGGCAGGGCTGGCTCTTTCATGGCTGGGGTTGGAAAAGCTCTTATGGGCTTCTGCACTGTGGCCCTGAGTCATTTCTTTCTGACTACTCTGTTCTTTCACATCATTTTTCTCAGAGAGTGTTGTAGTCAGTGTAGAGCCTTAGGAAACGACAGTAGGTTTCTCAGCTGGATTCTGACTGTCTAAATGCTTCTTTGTTTTCACTTTTTCCTTAGGAAGATGGGATTGCTTTCTTCTTTTCACCCCTCTGGGGTAATAAAAATGTTCTGTTTTCCCTGATTGTATTTTTTTAAAAAGCTGATGATGGATGTTGGAATTTATAGGGGCATTATCAAATGTGTAATTGAGATTATGAATCAAATGGTCACGCAATGGTTTTGGGCTAGAAAGGACCTTAAAGCCCATCTCATTCCACCCCCTGCCATGGGCATGGACACCTTCCACTGTCCCAGGTTGCTCCAAGCCCTGTCCAGCCTGGCCTGGAACAATTCCAGGGATGGAGCAGCCACAGCTTCTCTGGTCAGCCTGTGCCAGGGCCTCACCACTCTTACAGGGAAGAATTTCTTTCTAATATCTAACCTAAACTTCCCCTCTTTCAGTTTGAATCTTGAATTTTTAAAAAAGTCGGTTCTTTCCAAGTCATCACCAGGTGTTCAGCCTAAATAATTTATCTAAAAGTTGGTGTAAAGGTATTGAAAGTTGTATTGTTACCCAGCAGATCATTCTTGTAATGGTGCTGTTTAGCTGGCTCTTTGCTCTCCATGGAAGTTTTTCAGTAGGCCTGGATTAGTGCAGAAGAAAAATACACAGAACGTTTTTGAGCTTTGGTACATCATAAATCAGCAAAATGGATCAAAGAGTGAAGCCTGCAGGTAGAGACTAAGCTGCAGTGCTCTCCCTGCATTGGCACTGATGTGTGCTTGTCAGGTTGTTGGTACAGCCTGAAAGGCTGCAGTGCTGTCTCACAGGACTTCCTGTGCTCTGTGATTCCTCAGATGATGTCTCTGGAGATCCAGCATTTGTCTTTTACTCTGCTTTATGCTGGGTTTCTTTTTTTGCTTTTAAACGATTTTCTGCACTCAGCAGTGTTAGATACCATAGCCCCAGAACAAAGGTGTCCCTGTCTTTGCTCCTTTCCCCTCATCACAGCAGCAATTTCCAATTTCCCCAGCGCTTTTGCAAGTCTGGTGCTGCAGCTGTTTGCAGAGTGTGTGTGGTAATGGATGTAGCATATGGAAAGGAGCAGGGACAGGCAGCCTGGGCAGGCAGGGATTCAGCTGGCTGGGCTGCAGAGGGGGCTTGCAGATTTTCATGTGGAAAATCACCACATTTCACCTTCCACATTGCTGCTCTTCATCTGCTCCTCCAGGGTCTGACCTGGTTTGGGCTACATGAGCCAAGCCTGGGAGGATCAGCTTGCTTTCAGTCTCATTGCTTTTGGTTTTCCAGCATCTAGCAATCATGCAATGGTTTTTTTTGTTTTTGTGGTTTTTTTTGGTATTTCAGCCTCACAGCATCCCTAAGAAATGGGGATGCCTTGGAAAACTCTGGTGTATGAGACATCAGCCCCTCCAGCAAGGTAGCTGTGTTAGTACATTCCAGCAAAGTGTGGAGTGGGAAGCATTGCTGGACCTGAGTGTCACTTCATTTGCAGGAAGCCAGCTGCCACTAATTGCAATAAACACTTCCACTTGTTCTGGCTGACTTTCAGCTTGTAGCACGTTGATTTACACTTGCTTTAATGACACCATGATGTTTTAAATTAGCAATTTAAAATTATTCTTCCTTTATTCTCTGTACACTAGCATAAAACAAACCTATTAATTTACCTTATGCTTTCCCAGTGACTTCCCTGTTTTGTTTGTCTTCCCAATGGTCAAGTCCTTTATTAGATTTTTATATTTCCAGGTGTCTTTAGGGTTTTTGTTTTCATTCATTAGCCAGGGTAAATCTGAGTAAACCCAGACCAGTCTGGATCATTTTGCAAGAATCCTTTGGGCATTATCCATCTCATCCACTCTGTGCTATTGCACAGCATTCCAGCTATGGAGTGTATTTGGCTCTCCTGTGAACCAAAGTGTTTCTAGTCAAGTAATTCTTAATTTTCACCCAATCTTTTTTCTATTAAGTGATAGATTTATTTTTTTTTTCTACTCACCCTGTGCTGCTGTCTCCTTTCACTGCTCACACTTAATAGGCTCTGCTTAAGCACTTTTGGATCCCCAGGAGATTAGGCTCTGAAAGAAACATAATTAATTTTTGTGTAGGAAAGGCGGGGAATGGCTCCTTAGTGCAGGCTTTTGAAGGTTTGGCTGTGTTTTTGTGGGGGGGAAGGGCACCATGTGGGGCAGGGAGTGATGAGGTGTAGGAAGAAGGATTTTATAAAGTGAAAAAGGCAGGGAATGGGTACAGGCCAGTGTGAGGGGAGATGCAGGTACAAGTATAGAGGTTGTGTTATCAAGCAGAAAAGCTAAAACCTCCTGATTTCCCTTCTTTAGACCAGAAATTCCAGGCTGGATTGAGGAAATCTTCCCCAGCAGTGTTCCATCAAAACCTGTGCTTTTAAAAAAGGCAAAACAATGGCTTGAACCAGTGTTACAGATAAACCTCTGCAAATGTGGGGATGCTTGTGAGGAATTTACAGCCTGCATCCCTTTGATCAACTGAAGTACAAAGTCCCTGCCATTTTGGAGTTGTTGAATACATGCCAAAATTTAGTTACTGATCTCTTGACAAAATTTAGGTCACAGAAAAAGTGAAATACTTTGAGTGGTTCACAGAGGAAAGGAAAGGAAAAGGCTTTTTAGAAAGGTTCTGGGATGCTGACAGGTAGCAGGAGTTATTCCTGCTCATTCCATCACAGGAGTGCCAGGCCACAGCTCACAAGGACCTGATGAAGACTGAGACACCATTCTGGCTGGGAAAGGACACAGGACATCCCAAGCATTAGAAACTTGGGGATGTTTCATGGTACTTTGGCCCTGCTAGCAGCAGTCAGTCTGAGCTACTCTCCAACATCTGCATGCCCAGCTAAAAGTGCCTGCCTTAGGCTGGCCTTGCTAGTCCCACTCTGCAGGGCTGGGTGGCAGTTCCTGGTGGGCTGTGGGACAGGGCCAGCCCTCTCCTTGGTGCAGGGAGGGAGGAGGAACCCCTGTGGAAGTGATAACACAGCAGTGTGCAGCTGCTCTCGAGCTCCTTTGGGTCCAGGCTCCCCTGGAAGTGGAAGTGGGTGGGTTGAGAGCAGAGGTTGGGCATCAGCAGCGTTTGTCAGGGGCAAGGTGCCATTGAACTGTAAGCAAGTTGGTGTCTGTCCAGTGTTTGTGGTACCAGCAATATCCCTGTGAGTTTATTACACACTGGTGACTTCAGTTATGGCTGAGCAGATTATATCTGATAGCAGCCCAAGCCTTTCATTTGCTCCTTGGGGGAACAGGATCCAGCAGAATGTTTTATGGTTCTGGTAAGAGGTGAAGTCACTGTGTCTTGATGAATGGGAAGACAAATGAGTCATTCCTTTGAGGGCAGCCTGCAGCTTATGGCTTTACCATCTGTCCCAGGCTGAGCTGGGAACTCTGAGGCACTGGCCAGCACCTCGAGCCTCAGCATCATGTCCCTGGAGAACAGTCTGGGGAACAGCTCAGCTGTGGCTGAGCAGGAAAGGATGGGAGAGACTTGTTTCCTGTGAGATCTCCAGACTGGAATGGCAGCAGTTCTCCATAGGAAGCAGGACTCACAGAATGGACAGAAGTTTCCAGCCCAAGTCTGACATCCCTGGTGGCTGGCTCAGGAGCTGAGCCAGTGCTGTATTTTCATAGCAGCTTCCTTGAGATAAAACCACTGTGTGGGTTTTGCTTATCTGCTAGAGATCAAGCACAAATGCTGTTAAATAGGGTTAGCAGCAGCCATTTCAAAAAGCCTGGATTCTGGCAGATGGCAGCACAGGAGATGTGTGGTAGCTCCAGGGCCTTGACAATTCCTGGATGTAACAGTGCCACTGATCAGCATTCCCGAGTGAGCAGTGGGTTTACTTCCTTAGCAGCCTTGCCACACAAAGTGCCCCTCATCCACTGCACCTCTCAGCTGATGTGGTGAAGCTGTGTGTGCCTAACTCAGTGGAGAGATGATGGTGCTTGTGTGACCTGGGCTCAGGCATTAACACTCTGACCAAAAGAGGCAGGAAGCCATAATTGTGTCCCTCTCCTGAGGTTAAAGCTTTGACTCTGATGGCTGGGGCTGTGTTATTTAGAAGGGTGAAAGAACATCAGTGTTTGTGATGAACATGAGTGTGACTGTCAGCTCCAAAGAGCTGTACGAGTTACCAGTGCATACAGCTGGCCCTGTAACCAATTCACAGGATCAGGAATGCAGGCATTCCCTCACTCCTCACCTACACCTTGCCTGCTTGGGGGAGCTGCAGCTGTGGCTCTGATCTGTGTGTGCTGCACTGCAGGTGATCGGGATCGGCGCGGGGCAGCAGTCCCGCATCCATTGCACGCGCCTGGCGGGGGACAAGGCCAACAACTGGTGGCTGCGGCACCACCCGCGCGTGCTGGCCATGAGGTTCAAGGCCGGCGTCAAGAGGGCAGAGATCTCCAACGCCATCGACCAGTACGTCACCGACACCATCGGAGAGGTGAGAGCAGCACGGCTCCTGCCACGCCAGCTCCTTGTGCGAGTTGTACCTGCTGTGTGTTGGAATGGGTGCTCCAGAGCTGGGGCATCCCGGGTACAGGACAGTGATCCATCCCCCAAGGTCATTTCCTGCATCCCGGGCATAGGGTGGTGATCCATTCCCCAAGGTCATTTCCTGCATCCCGGGCACAGGACAGTGATCCATCCCCCAAGGTAATTTCCTGCATCCCGGGCATGGGGTGGTGATCCAACCCCCAAGGTCATTTCCTGCATCCCGGGCATAGGGTGGTGATCCAACCCCCAAGGTCATTTACTGCATCCTGGGCACAGGGTGGTGATCCAACCCCCAAGGTCATTTCCTGCATCCTGGGCACAGGGTGGTGATCCAACCCCCAAGGTCATTTCCTGCATCCTGGGCACAGGGTGGTGATCCAACCCCCAAGGTCATTTACTGCATCCCGGGCACAGGACAGTGATCCATCCTCCAAGGTCATTTACTGCATCCTGGGCACAGGGTGGTGATCCAACCCCCAAGGTCATTTACTGCACCCACATCGCTGGGAGCTAGAACCTGCCCCATGCCTCACTGAGCACCTTGGCTTACCTCCTGCTTCTTCCCAGCAGTGAGGATGGGTTAAAGCTCCAGCTGATGTTCCAGTTCTCCCTGCCCTGTCAGTGGCTCCTCCTCACACAGAGCTGTTTGTTTGTGTGGCACTTTGGATTCTCAGAATCCAGATTCTGACCTTCCCGTTACGGGCCATAGTGAGACAACAACATAGTATGTCCTTTTTAAGTATCAAAAGCCAAGAGCTGGATTAGGGACCTTGTGAATCACCTTGTGAGCAGTTGCTTGTTTAAAGGGGTAAGAACTGGATCAGTTGCTGTTTCAGAAGGTGAATCATAAACTGAGCTGCTGTTAAGTCATCTACCAGATGCCTGCTGGCATTCATGGAGAGCACGCTGCAGGCAGGGGAAATTCAGGAGGGAGAGAAGGAATCCCTCAGGTCCTGTGGTGAGGAGGGGGAAGGAGTTAAAAGGATGCAGAAATAACTGATGGTGGTGATGTGTTTAAACCCTCTGGTATGAAGTTCCCAGCAGCAGAGTCATGGAGCAGAAATCCTGGGATCAGAGGGAGGCCATCACTCATCCCCCTGGCAGGGAACTGGGGGAGCTGTGTGCTCTGGGGCTGAGCTGCCTTCTCGTGCCTGCAGGATGAGGACCTGGTGAAGTGGCAGGCCCTGTTTGAAGAGGTGCCCAAGCAGCTGACAGAAGCAGAGAAGAAGCAGTGGATTGCCAAGCTGTCTGCTGTGTCCCTCAGCTCCGATGCCTTCTTCCCTTTTAGGGATAACGTCGACAGAGCCAAGCGGGTAAGGCTGGGGGTAGCTCCAGGGGGCTGGGGGTAGCTCCAAGGGTATGGGGTTGGCTCCAGGGGTATGGGGTTGGGTCCAGGAGGCTGGGGTGGCTCCAGGGGAATGGCTATGCAGCCCAGGCTTTTGTCCTTTTCATTCTGTGTGCACTGCTGAGCAAAATCCCTGCACTAGGAGAGCAGATCCTGGGAAGGATGTTCCTGGTGGTTACAGCTCTCACATGGAGAGTAATTATCCAGTCACATGGGCAGTTATTGTCCAGTCTTTGTTCATTTTGTTGATTTGGGATGAATAGAGGATTAAAGTTTAATAAACCATTTAGGAATATCAAGCCAAGGTCTGTCACTTCCAGAGGAACCCTTTTCGGTTCTCTCCGAGCAGCAGAGAGAACTTCCTGCTCCCTTAAGGAGCATCTTTGGGACTGGAAGCCTTTGTTCAGTGGGATGTGGATGAAAAACTGGGACTGCCAGCTCCTCCTGAGGGGGATTTTGGGTTTCCATCCCCTGATCCATGCCCTGCTCCCTGTGTGTGCAGAGTGGAGTGCAGTTCATCGCCGCCCCATCGGGCTCAGCTGCCGACGACATCGTGATCGAGGCCTGCAATGAGCTGGGGATCACCCTCATCCACACCAACCTCCGTCTGTTCCACCACTGAGCCCCCTCTGGGCACGGCCTCACCAGCAGCCTCGTGGCACTGCTGTAACTAGGAGGCTCCTGCAGACTGGGAAGAAGCCTTTCCCCATGTTCAGGGAGAAGGAAGAGGTGCAACTTGGCTTCCAGTGTAGAAAATCAGTCTCTTTTGCAAATAAACATACAGTTGTTAGCTATCTGCTGGTCTGTGTGGTCCCTGTCACATAAGTTCTGTGTCCTCAGGAAAAAGGGTTATTTTTGAGGTAGGTTTAATGGTCCAGACCCTACGAATTCAATAGATGGCCTGTGGAATGGTGTGAAAGCCTGGTTTCTGCTCAGCTTCTCGTGGAACTGATCAAGATCTGCATTGTCCTGAACTCAGTTGGGTTGGTGGGGGTTTTTTTGGGTCAGCAGGTACTTCTAATCTACTGTCCTCTTCCCTGGGAGGAGAGGGGAGCAGCTCCTTTGCACGAGTACTCTGGGGTTTGGTGCTCTGAATCCTGCCCTGCACTCTGTGCTTTGGCAGTGCTATGTTGCTTTCTCCAAAGCAGACCCATTGACAGCCCTGTCCCCTTACTGGGAGCAGAGTTCACAGGCTGGAAGAGGGGAAGTGTCTGGAGCCACTTCCCTTCTCTGCTGTCTGCAGTTTGCATTAAGCAGATTTGAACATAAGTCTGGGAAAAAGCAAAGTGAAAATGTGTAGCACAGTGAGAGAAGTGCAGGATGAGCCCAGACACATTTTTGCTGGCAATCACTGCGCCTGTTCCAAAGGGATTTTCTCTTTTTGGTTCCATTTTATAAAATCTGTTCACTTTTGCCCAGGAGCAGCCCAGAGTTTTTCAATGAACATTCCTGTGGGCTCAGCTCTCAGCTGGTGCAGAGCAGGGAGTGTGCACATGTGCCCTTGGCCAAAGCAGGGCTGCCCGGGTGGGAGATGGACCTGGGAGAGGGGAAATCTGGGGGTGCTGCTGAGCTGCTGTGACTGTGGCCATCCATGGCTTTTTTACCTGATTGTCTGATCTAGAATGGTTCAAATGGAGCAAAGCAGAGACACTTCCCAGGTGAATTATTTAAGGTACCATAATCCACACACTGGTTTTCCTTTAATACTGTCATTCCATCTGCCCTTGCTCCAGCCTGAAAGGGAGCAGTCCTCTCTTTTCTGATCTCTACAATGGATCATGTTGTCATTTCTGACCTCTACAATGGATCATTTTGTCATTCCTGATCTCTACAATGGATTATTTCCAAGTGACTGGATAAGACATGACAGAGTAGAGAGCATTCTACTTTTTTGGCACAGATTAAGACTGCAATCCAAAATAAAAATTGTCCGTTTCTTCCTGGCTGGCCCCTTTGCTGTGGTAACCCCAGCCCTGGCCTCTGATTGTCTTCTGTGCTGTTGCTTCCAGTAAATTGTAATTTCTTGGAGTTTTACTTTAAAAGTTGGGGTTGGGGACTCTTCTACAGAGGAGAGTGCACAACGTTCCTTACACCTTCTCTGTCCTCCTGTTGTGGCTGCAGCTGGCACAGACCCTGCTGTGAGGTTCTCCAGGGAATCCCTCTGTGCATTCTTCACCTGCATCTTCTGCAGCATTGGCTAAAACAGAGGCTGGCAATAAGAATCCAGCAGCGCCTGCTCCATGGATTCCCCTGATCCTTGTTTGCTGTCCTTGGGGCACTGTTTGTTTTACTGAGGGCAGTTAATAGGTACTGATCTTCCAGGTGAGATCTACAGGAGATAGGAAATGTCTGCCTCAGCTGATAGCTCTGTAGGACCTGCCTGCTGCCTTACTTGTGCTGCATGTCTTGTACACAACATCTCAGCACCTGCAGAGGGATGGTTTTGCCTCCTGCTGTGCCTGTGGTAAGGTTAAAGGACAGGCAGGAGTTGTCAGAGGGGGGAAGTTGGATTGTTTAATGTCCCAAACAAGAGCTCCTGACGATGCTGCCTCACTTGAGTGGATAAAGGTTGATAAAAATCTCTGGTCTGGTTACAGGTGTGAGGTGACTTCACAGAAATGTCTCTGGGAATGGCTTGTCCCCAGGGCTGCAGTGACAATTCCAACCAGCCTGGCACCTTTGGACAATTCCAACCTTCCTTCCCCCTGAAGGAAGCTTCCCCTGAAGCTGTGGGAGTGGTTGTAGGAAAGGGCTGTGGTGGTCTCAAGGTGTCCCTCCTGAAGCCTCCTGATCTGCTTCTGCCTTGGATGTTTGCAGGGCTGAACAGCACACTGTGAGCTCTGCTTGGTGTCATGGCCCAGAAGGAAGGGAATGTAGGGAATGTCCCTTCAGCTGGTGTGTCCTGAGGAGCAGCTGTCACCTGGGATTTGCACTGTCACCTGTGGCACCTTGCACCTGGCAGGACAACAGCTCCCAAAATGCGGATGTGAACAGAGAGCAGGGAGGAACCATTCTGGGCCTTGGCAGCCAGTAAGAGAGGGGTTTTATTTTCTTCTTCAGCCACCAAGGGACTTTTCCCTGGAGCACAGAGCCCTGACTCTGGCTGTTCCTGGGCTCTACCCAGAGCTGAGCACACAAGCCCTGTGGAGATGTGCCTCCTGATCTGGAAAAGAACTGCCAAGGGCTTAAATTCTGCAGCTGTGAGCACTGTGTGCTTTAAGGCACAGACAAACCTCTACAGGGAGCTTGGGGGAAAGTGCTGTTTAAATGATTTTATCTTGAAATGCTCCCTGTGGGCAGGGGAGGAGTTTGCTGCTGGTACAAGAGATGGGGCAGAGGAGAGCAGGTGGGCTCTGAGTCTTTTTCAGTGTGTTGGTGAAGTAAATTGTTTCGTGACAAAGTGAAAGGATCATTGCACAGTTATTCTCTGGTCCAAAATATGTAGCTCTCACTTGGGAAAACCAATCTGGTTTAATGGGAAATGACTCCTCTGTGTGTCTGTCTAGGCCAGTTTCAGTTCTCAGGTGTTTTTAGGGACATGTTTGGCTTTGGAGCACTGGTGGGGTAGAACTGACTGCTGCTGCAATGATCCTGCTCTGCAGAGGTTTGGGGTGCTCTGTAAGTAACAATCCCTGCTGGCAGCTGCCACATGCCAAGAAGCCAAATGGAGTTTTCACATGATGCTTTATTGGGTGCAGAGAATGCCAGTGCCTGGAGCAGTACAGTGCGTGTGCAGCCCGGGGGAGGGGGCTCAGCAATCCTGACAGGACCTGGCCTGGCATTTGCAAAGGCTGGACAGGTGCTGGCAGAGCAAGCAAAGGGACTCACTGCTGGCTTGGCTCACTCTCATCCAAAGGGTTGTGAGAAGCCTTTTGTTACCTCCCTCCCCACCATGAGGTAGAAGCACAGGAGACAAGAAAGGGGCCAGTGCCTGTAACAGCCAGGCTTAGACCCAGCTGGTGCCTGTCTCCTGCTGGGTTCTGAAGCTTTGGACACATTGAAATTCACAGGTTTGGACCATCTCACTAATTCTGGCACCTCAGCCACTGGAAGCTTATTGAACGCTAGCTATGGAACCAGCTCTAGCTCAGTTCATGTGCAAAGCAGGGGCTGTTTGCCTTTCCCTCCCTTCCCCTGCTGCCCCAAAGCAAGCCTGTGCCTCCTGCCCGTGCCATACCTACCACTGTCTGTGCTCTACGGGGGCAGGGGTGCAGCTGGAAGCCTTTCTTTAACAAACTGCTCTAGCAATATTCTCTCCAGGTTTACTTCACTCTTCTTGGGGATGTTTGCTCCATCTTGTGTTACTCCAGCTCTGAATCATCCCGCTCAGAATTATCCACCTCAGAATAATCCAGCTGAGAATAATCATCTTCATCCTAAATTCCACGGCAGCAAAGAGAATCACTTAAACTATATGTCTGGTTTGTAAATCTTTTTATTAAAAGAGTTGGTTTTTTTTTTCCTCTTCCACAGTAGTAAAGCTTTGGCACTTACAGTATAAAAATAATCACTGATCATAATTACACCAAATTCCTCTTTTGTCAACTGCATACTAAGTGTCTTCCATACATTTTATTCCCATATAAAAACACTTGGAAGGTCAGGGGAACAAAACTGATAAATAACAGTATGAGATATAAAGATACAGCTAGAAAAATACTAGGATCATCAAGAAAGAATTAGGACTGTGCATATTTTAAATATCACAGTGATTGGATTTGCTGTTCCTATCTTATTGCTGGCTGCACGCTTATGTGAAAGCAGAAGTGTTTGGTGGACTTTCCTATCCCTAAACCTCAGTATTGCTGTACTCAAATGTTCTTGCATAGCACGGGAACCTTGAATTTCTACACCCTCCCTCCCCATCAGTATTTTGATCCCCCACCAAATTTGTGATTTACAACCTCTCCTCCTCCTCCCCTCCTTTTTTTTTTTTCCTTGCCCTCTTTAAATTTGAAAATATCAACTGGAATTCAACCTTTTGAGCAAAACCAAGACAATCGCTATCAATCATGAGAAAAGTCTGAAACACTCCAAGAGTGGCGCTTGGAGAAGCTGTGAGTTGAGCTTAAGCTGGGAAAATGGCTCCAGAGCAGGGGGCCATTGTCACTAGATGCACTTTTGCTAGCATCACTCCAGTTTGGATGGTACTCGTGGCACACTGGGGTTTACACTTTGGTTTGTCTGTTGCCATGGCCGCAAGCAGTCTCGCTGGATGTTACTTTCCCCGTGGATGTTGTGTGTCTGCCTGTACATCTAGGGGCATGAAACACTCAATGGGGCAGTTGACGTTCTGTCGGGAGGGAAGGAAATCAGTTAGAGCTCTGTCCTGGGTGTGCTTTGTGCTGGGAGCTGCCAACAGCACCTGGGGCCGTTCCCCAGCACAAAGCACACAGCTGGAAACCACTCCATGCACTACTGCCTCGGAGCATGCATCGAGGCCCTGCTGGGACTGTGGCACTGCCCATGTGTGTGGGGGGTGAGCTCAAGCAGGTGTGTGTGTCCTGGGGGCTGCCATGCACTACCAAGGGAGCACCAACCCGCAGGAGCCCTGCAGCCACCCCGCCACCTGCGCCAGCCTCACAGCAGCATGGCGCAGAGAAGGAAAGCTGTACTCACAGTGTTGGTGGCCTGGTGGTACCTCTGTGTGAACTGGGTGTAGGTGTGGCCAGCAGAGCCCTCGGGGGCCACCTCCACGCTGGGCCTGCGGCAGTTGTCACAGCGCCAGCCCTGTGGGGACACAACAGGACCATCAGTGCCATGGCCAAGGAGCAGCCAGGGCTCAGAATCCAGTCCCTAAAGCTCATCCCATTCCATCCCCCTGCCATGGGCAGGGACACCTTTCACTATCCCAGGTTGCTCCAAGCCCCATCCAACCTGGCCTTGGACACTTCCAGAGATTCAGGGGCAGCCACAGCTTCTCTGGGAATCTTGTGCCAGGGCCTCACCTCCCCCACAGGGAAGAATTTCTTCCTGATATCCAACCTAAATCTAGTCTCCTTCAGCTTAAAGCCATTAGTTCATGATCACTCATACATGAGGCTAGAGCCACCAGCACCAATGAGGCTGCTCCTGTGTTACACCAGACAGGCACCAATGCCAGTACTGCAGCTCTCCTAATTACCTTCCTCCTTATTTGAGCCCATTTTGGCTCCTTCCATGACCTGAAACCCAGCAGTCTGATAAGGGCAGCCCAGCACAGCCTCCCCTGTGTCCCACATCACACCTCCCTGCTGCTTACCTGCTGTCCTCCATAACAAGTGCAGGAGCAGATGGCCCCAAAGTACTCCTTCTGCCACTGCTCCCCAACGTGGTACATCTTCCCATCGTCATAGCACGTGGTCTCATCTGTGGAGGCACAGGCAGAGCTCAGCTCCAGGGCTTGGGCTGGGCTTTAAGCATTCCCAAAGTAGCCAGGTGATCAGCAGGGAGCCCCTGGGGAAGTGTGCTCCCCTTGTCTGAGCAGAGGTTCCCTGACTGGCAGGGAAACATCAGACATGTTCAGAGCTCTCCAGACACTTTAACCTACAGCAGGGGGGTATTCTCCTGACATGAGCAATGCAGTTTAAGTGACAGTGTGAAGGCCAGAGGAGCTTGAGGCAGCAGGCCCTGCAGGAAAGTCCAGCTGGGGCAATCCACCCCTCTGAGACAGTGACATGTCCCTGGTGTGCAGCTCCAGGGCCAGAGGCACACAGGTGCTCAGTGTGCTGTGACCTGAGCTAACTAAAGGTTTTCTTCTTCTCAAGCTCAGGAATGTGAGATTTATGCCTTCATCTCCTGTGAGAACAGACTGAAGCTGTCACCAGTTCAGCCTGAACCAGACACATTGATGGTCTGCTTGTCCCTCTGGCAGGACAGAGCTGGGATGCTGAGACTTGCTGAAGGAGAGCTCAGACTGACAGCACAAAGACACTTACGAGGTTCACACTTGAATTCTCCTTTCCCATTCCCAAGGCAGGTGCAGCTCATCATCTGGCCATTCTCCCCTTGCCTGTCCCACTTCTCCCCAATCTTGTAGTTAACTCCATTGTCATGGCACCACTCTGGAGAAGGCAGGGGAACAAGAATCAGGAGTTATCCCACATGCAGCAGGAGGAAAAGAGCTTGGCATTGTCTCAGGAAAGGCAGGAGAAAGAATCTTCTCAGTTCATCTAAGTCCCAAGGAGGAAATGGGTTCAGGTCCTGCAGTTTTTAACTGCTGAAGGCTGTTTCAGCTCTGGAAAATGTGTAGAGGCTCTTGGGAAAACAGTAGGATGTGACAAAGAGTGGGGAGAGGAGGTTTGGTTCACAGGAGATGAAAAGAAATGAAAAGGAATTTAATAGATGTGGGGCAGGAAAGGAGAGAAAAATATTTAAATGCTCTTTTTTGTACAAATACCCAGTGTAAAATTTACCACAATCTCACAAGACACCATGGGTAAGCCATGTGTATCAAATAATGAAATATAAATATTAATCCTGTAAAACAAGCATCTTTTCCTGTAAAATTAAGTGTCTCTACATAGACTCCTCTGAAGCTATGCAAATTGCAGAAATACTCTCTCTGCTGAGCTTATTCCACAATTTAAAATCCTAATTTCAATTAGCTGGGTATGTGTTGTGTTAAACTGCTCAATCACAGACTTTTGTTCCATTCCCTTGTGTCAAGTTGGATTTTTTTTTTCCATGTAAACCACACAGTTCTGCAAAGAATAAAACTTAATGCCCTGGGCAGAAGTGTTAGAAAAATTAGAAAACTGGTTTTGCAAGCTGCTTTGCAAAGGCTGCCTGCAACACAAGCCAGATTTTTTATAATACCAGCACTGGCTGTAATACCCACTGAAATCCACACTTTCCCATATTACCTACACATGTCTGGCAAGGTAAAAAACTCTTATCAATACACTACTGATTGTTGCTGATGGCAATTCTAGATTAGCTGCAAAGCTCAGAGGTAACCAAAGTTTTCCATCACTTCTCACGATGCAAAACATCACTTTGGTTTAAGATCCTGCCTTCATCTGCATCATGTTTGGACCAGGCTGAGTCTGTCAAACATGGCACTGCTGCTGGGAGAGACTGGGGATGGGGATGGTTAACAGCAAGCTACTCACTAGAAGAGTCACATCTGAAATGGCCACTGCCAAAGCCCAAACACTGGCACCAGAGCTTAAAGCCAGTTTCAGATAAGCGCTCCCATTCCTCGCCAATGGAATAGAAGGAGCCAGTGTAAGTATCAAAGCAGGTGTCCTCAGCTGGCTGGTTTAATCCTTCAGACACTGCAACAGAAAGAGGAGAAACAGGCATCACACACAGCAACGGGAGCTGCTGACAGACAGACTGATTTTCAGGGAACACACACGGTTTTCTTCTTGTAATATCCTGGCAGTAATGGAGTTACCCCATGGGCATATACTTGATGGTTGTCAGCAGCCCAGCTCCCTGTGATTTATTTTCCATTTGCATGTGTCAGAGCAGTTGAATGATAAAAAAAAAACTGACATGAAGGCTATTTTCATTTTGATTTGCCACGTTTCAAGCAAGTGTGAGTTTCTGCATTTGCTGGTGGTGAGCAACAACCAGATTCTTGCCTATCTTTAGGAGAAAATGTGCTGTAAGATGCTGAGGGAACAGCAGGGGGTTGGTAGCTGCATGTGCACCTTTTTGGGGTGCTGCAGGTTCTGTGTCATGGCAGGGGATGGGAGAAGGAGAGCAGACCCCGTGGTGGGCAGAGTGATTGGAACCTTAGGTATGTGCCTTGGCTGGTGGGTGCTTTACAGCCACCAGCTCAGGGGGTGAGGATCAGGGTCAGGAGCTCATGATCCAGTCTATGACAGACAAGACTCCCTTTAAGCACAGTAAATACCAGATCTGCCTTGGGGTGTGACTGCAGCCTCAAAGCACACTCTGTACCTGCACAGCAGCTCAGGACAGCTCTCATCCCACCATTGTCACAGACATTTTATGAAAAATCCTTTTGCCAGGATTTTTTCTCCTGAGAAGCTGAGAGGCCTCAGAAACGAAATGTAAACAGTAATTATCTGTTGCTGTGGAATGCCACAGGTGCATCTTCGATTGGTTCATGTGGTTGTTTTTAATTAATGGCCAATCACAGTCCAGCTGTCTTGGACTCTCTGGTCAGTCACAGGATTTTATTATTCCTTTCAAGCCTTCTGATGAAATCGTCTCTCCTTCTTTAATATAGTTTTAGTATATAATTTTCTTTTAATATAACATATAATAAAATAATAAATCCATCTTCTGAAACATGGAGTCAAGATCCTCACCTCTTCCCTTGTCCTGGGACCTCTGCAAACACCACCACACACCATCAGTGTTTGTCACTTATCCAAAACCAGAGAACCTCACAAATCACTTGTCCCAGTGTCCTGCTATGAACTGTCCTTGTCAGAAGTTTCCTTTCTGAACTGTTGTCAAGCTTGGGCACCACGTAGGTGACCCTGAGCAAGGGGAATGAGGCAGGGGCTGCACAGGTCCAGCCAGGCTCCCTCAGGCTGTTCCTTACCAGTATTGCCAACTGTGACCACCTCCTCCAGCACCTTCTGTCTCCGGTGGTCCTTCAGGGCTTCCACTATGATGTTGTAGGTGGCTCCTCTTGTGAGACCCTTGAGTGTGGCACTAGAGGAAGTGCCAGGAACCCTGAACTGCAACAAGAGACAATGCCAGGTCACCAGAAAGGTGGTAACACCCTTTAGCTGTTACCTCTCTCACAGGAAAGACAGGGTGTTTAGGATGACCCCTATGCTCTGTACCATGATGGAGCCAGACCACTCCCCTCAGATACTCTGAAATACCAAGTTAGACTTGGCTACTCTGGACTATGGATCACGAGGGGTTAATTTTGCCATTTCAAGGAAACCAAGGGAAACTTCTAGGAAAAGTGCTGTAGCTTGGAGAAGCAGCACCTCAATCTCTGAAACTCCCACTCAGCTTGCTGCCCCCTTCCCTGGTGAAACATCACTGCTAACAGCATTTCCAAGTTTTCTGGTTTTGCAATTTTATCCTGTAGCCTAAAGGAGATGAGGAGGCTTTCATCCACCCTGGTCTCAACTACATGTTAGACAGACTCTTTAGGCTAATTCCTGCCACTCCCTTTCTCAGAATCTCTGCTGGTCAGAGTGCCTCTGAGATATGTACAAGCCTCTTTCCCAGCCCAGCAGTCGAAGAAGGAGTCAGAATTCTTCTGTTCTCCTTCTCAAGGTTGTTTATTGTTTCTTATCTATAAAATTCTTTCTCCAGGTCTGTCTGGCAGGTCAGGTTGAGGTACATTGGGGTTATCTTTTTATACTAAAAACTACATGTACACTATTTACCATAACTTCCCAATACCTATCACCTATGTTAGACAGTGAGTTTCTATCTTAAACCAATCCAAAAGTGCCAACATCACAGCAGAAGATGGAGGCCAAGAAGAAGGAGAAGGAGGAATCTGGGCATGTCCAGTCTATCTTGCTTCCTGAACCCCCATTCTAAAAACCCCAAAAAATCTATTTTTCTCCCTGTGATAAATTCACTATTATTCTACTTAAACTTTCATGGCTTGCAGATCCTCATATAAGGTTGGTCCCTTTTCCCATGGGGCAAGATCAAAGGCACAGGGGGCTTGGGCCAAGGTCTCTGAGGCCCCTGGCAGGGTCTCGAGTCCTCCAGGGCAGTCAGAGGAATTTCTTGGGTTCTGACACCCCTTAGCACAGCAAAGGCACTGAGAGCCCCAGGTGAAGTTTCACCACCCCTGTGCTGAGACAGCCCGTTACCTGCAGCGTGTCCTCGTCCTGGCTGACGGGCTGGCAGGAGATGATGTACTCAGAGCTCTCCAGCAGGGGCCTCCAGGAGATGGTGGTGTGGGACAGGGCCTCCTGGCTGTCGTTGCGCCGGGGCCCGTGCGGGTACGAGGGCTCCACCACGATGGGCACCTGGTAGCCGGGCACCTCGATGGCCTCGTCCACGCTGGGCAGCCTGGAGCCCGGCCTGAGGGGGGTGTGGGCCCGGGCCGCCGGTAGCCGTGCTCCTCGAAGAAGATTTGCTGGCCCTGGTGTCCCACCGTCTGAGGGTGCCCAGAGGAGCCTGGAAGTTGGATCCCGTTGCCATTGTCGTACCTGTTGTTGGTGAGGTAAGGGGTCCCCTCGTCAATGGAAGGCACGTCCAGGATGTCGGGCTGGTTGGGGTGTGGTCTGCTGATCAGCGTGGGGAGCTCATCTGGCCAAAGAAAGGTTGGAGGCCGTCAGCACAGCAACAAAAAAGCTGTATTACACCACTCCAAGCATCAAATATTAGTCATTACACTTTTTATGACCTTGCCCTGATTGTAAAGGTAATTTTCCTCTCTGCATCCTTCACACATACGCATAAGAAGCGTGTTGGTGTGAAATTTTCATACAGCTGAGCTTTTTGAACACTGCAACCCACCACCACTGCTCAAGCTGAGAAGGAATGATTACAAGAGATAGTTGCAGGTTATCATTTTAAGAGGAATCACTGGTGAGCAGGAAGAAACTGGCTCCTTGATCATATTTGGATGTCCAGCTGGTATTTTGCTTGCTATAGGTCAATCTTGTACTGTGAAAGTTGTGAAGTAAGAACAATGCAACAAGCAACAAATTGAGTGGATTCTGCATTTGGCATCATCAAGTGTTAGACAGCCATGTTAACCCTGATTTAATTATCCATTAGGTACCCAAGCAGGAATCCAGCATCAAGCACACTGTTCTGTTGCTAGTGTTCAAACACAGGTAAGTGCTATTAATATAAACTTAGAATATACCTCCTGCATCCTTAGGAAGGAAAACCTCCTTAAGAAGCCTATTTGACTCAAAGAAAAGGTGTGTGTGAATGGGATATTTTAAAAAATATTATTTCAGTCCTCCCCAAGTGTCCTTCAGTGTCTTTCACACTGTATTCCCCAAGTGGAAGCTCTCTCCTGTTGGCACACAACAGTCCAGAGGTTTGTTTTACCTGTCCTTTTTCTGCCAACCAGTGGTTCACTCTTCTGACTGTTTTTGACAGCAATGATGTAGATGATGTATTCAGTGCCAGGTTCCAAACCTAGGGAGGAAGGAAGGACAATTTTAGACTTATGAGTTGCTTTTCTTTCATGAATATGTGTGAGAACTAAGGCAGAATGAGAGGTGGGTATGGCTACAGTATCGGGTATGTGCATTTCACACCCGAGGTTTTCAGGACAGTGCAGAGTTCAGCTTCCTGTTCCTCAGAGCAAGTTTGCAATCTGACCATGTCAGCTGGGATCATGGAGCCAAACATAAGGGATCTTTAGCACATGTAACTGGTGGGTGCCAGAATCATGAGCTTTTCTTCCTTGGAAGGACAACAATTGTGGTGACAGTGGAAGCAAGCACCAGACTGTTCAAATGTGTGGTTGTTCTGATCAGTGAAGTGCAATGCATTTGTAGGACAGGTGTGCTCACAGGACCACTCTCTAGTACTGGAAACCACAATGAAGGAACACAATTTTCTGCCTATTAGCTAATCATCAATTATAACCACATTTTATAATTAGGCCTTTCCCCTCCCTCTCTCTCAAAATTCAAGTGTTTCAGGTGAAGAGCTCCCAGGTAGAACAGAGTTACCAGTAATGGTAGCCTCGGTGGTGCCGGGCCGGGGCCGAGGCAGGACCTCCTTGACAGGTGAGCCAGGTTTCTCATATCTGATGATGTAGCCCGTGATCTTGGCTCGGGGAGGCTGCCACGTGGCCAGCAGGGAGTTGCTCGTGGTCGTGAGGAAGCGCAGGTTAGAAGGAGCATCGATAGCTGGGAGGAAACAAAAGGGTTTAAAACATCAAATACAGAAAAGACCCTGCATATTCTTCACCTGAGCTACAGCTGCTTAACACCCTTCTCAACCCATTGCCAGGGAATATTAAATGTGGTCAGATACAGACAACTCCTAACTGGCCATATGTGATTGCTGTGTGTTAACAAAAGCAAAAAGGTCATTACCAGTGGAGGCATCCAGAACCACCGGGGAGCTGCGTGCATTCTCGTTCAGAGTGTACAGGTAGATCTTGTAGTCAGTGCCAGGCTGCAAGCCTGAAATGAAGTTGAAACACAAATGTTAGCTAAGGAGAGGAAGCCACCTAAGATGGCCATCAGAAGGTCTTTCAAAAACCTCTTCCTGGAGCCTAGTCTTGATGCCTCAGATATTTTTTCCCACCTTTTGCTCCTGTAGTATTTCTCATTGAGGATATTCAATTCCAAAACAAGAACCCAGTGTACTTTCTGATATTCCCCAGGAGCTGCAGAAGCCCTCACTTACCAGTGATGGTGTAACTCCTGAGCTCAGGGCTGATGGTCCTCTGAATGGGGTTCTGGCCACCTGCAGGGACAGCTTCCACCAGGAAGCCAGTGATGGTCTCAGTCTTGGTCCTCCAGGTGATGGTGATGGTGGTCTCAGTGACATCTGTCACCCGGGGCCTGCGAGGGGGACTCACATCTGCACACAAGGGAAAGGTCCTGTCAGTACAGGGAGGACTGGCAATCTTACCAGCCAAGGGTTGGTGCAGCCTGGGATGGAGCTTTGGACAGAGCCCCAGCTTTGGGCATAGCTCCTCTGCACCCACACAGCACTAAGTGGTCACTTGGGGAGGGTCACCACTTACTTTCAAGGGTTGTGACCACCCCCTGGGCTGGTCTGCTGGTCAGGGAGTCCTTCAGGGCATACACACTCACTTCATACTTGGTTGCTACCTAGAATGGACAGAGTTGTGCCATGTTAAGAGAAGGACCCAGCACGGTGGGGGGGAACATTCCTGCCCTCAGGATGTTTCTAAGTCACCACTTACTGAAATATGAAACTTTAAAAGAAATTGGGGAAGGACTAATGGGATAATTCTAATTATTTCCAGCTGGAATAAAAGAGGAGGCACGGACCCTGACACACTGTGCACATGTGCACCCTCAGGAGCAGAAGAAATCCTGGAAGAAGCTTATTTATCACCCCTCATTTTAGAATTTGTGCTTTAAAGCTGATTCTTCAGAGAAACTCTAATTTCCCTCCTATTTTTCCCAGGGTTAATGGATGCCATTTGCTATGATAAAGAATAAAATAACGTGAATAAAAGATAACTGTGAATGTAACAGCATGGGGGTTTTTGTCCTTGGCTGCATCAGACCATGGGTCCACTTAGATGAGAATGTTTTTAAGGCTCATTTTTGAAAATTATTCATAAAACTCCTTAAAAACAGATCAGTAGCTTTTTAAGATCATAGGAACCATAAAAGCAGTTATTTTCAGCCTTCTCCAGTTCAGGAACTCCTGAAATGCTTCCAGTGGAGAAGATAGCTATATAGCAAATTTAAGCCTAAGTCACAAAAGACTTGTATTTTTAATGTATATTTTGCAGATGTCTTAAAAATAGGCAATAGACTGCCAGAGCTCCCATATCACAGCTTGAAATCTCTGCATCAGATCACTTTATCTGACCTCTTTTGTGAAAGATGAGTAAAAGCATTTTGCTGGGTTACTTCTGATTGTGAACCTGGTAATTTGCATTTGATTAGGCATCCAGTCTCTCTGTGCTAGATGAGGAAGGGGGTAGAATGCAGCTTCAGCAGGCCAATTACTTGCCTTTTAAAAAAACTACAGTGCTGAGTAGCTGCAGGCTGACTTGCCATGAGCTTCAGAGCCAGACCCTTAGGAGCTGTAATGATCTACTCCAACTGAAGCTCCTGACCCAGGAATCTGAAATTTCTTCCAAAATCTCCTTCCCACAACACAAAGAAAAAAGTTACCATCAAGCCAGACACGACTGCAGATGTGCTGTCTGGAGAAAGGTTGATTTCTTTCATAGGACCAGTCTTTTCTTTGGGGTTCACTCTGACTCTGTAGCCAGTGAGGCGAACGTTGGGCGCATTCCAGTTGATGGTGAGACTGGTGGGAGTTACCTGAGTAAACCTCAGGTTTGTTGGAGGTGGAATTGCTGCAAAAATCCAGACAGGCACGTGGTTACTTTAAAAAAAGACAGTTGGACAAGACAGTATTGTCTCCTGAACATGAGACAGGTTTAGGCCAGGAAAGTGGAGTGCCTTGTGCAAACACAGGCATAAAGCACCATGGGAGGGGATGTGTTGTTCAAATCTACAGAAACACTTTTCAGCAGAAATAAGGAGATATCAATGCTTCAATCCTGAAGTGAGCAATGACATTTGCTGTGATGTAAGGTAAAGGCTTGGGAAGTGCTTAAATCTCTAGCAGGCCAGCCTGTTTTAATTATTCTACCAGTCTCTGCTTTTCATCACACAGCTCACGGTTTAGTCCTGCTCCACTTGCCCCGGTCTGTTCATTTCCAAAATACCATGGATGATTTACAAAAGTGAGTAGGAAGCAGTCTCAGGAATTGCAGAGAAGATATAAAAATACTGCAAATGGAGAGGGGAAGCATTTTACAGCCACTTACACAGCGAGCAAGGCAATGGAAAAGCAGAGCTGTGGTGGCCATAAGGCTCATCACACAAGAGCCTGTTCAGGAGCTAACACATCCACTATCCTTACAAACAAATTCTTGCCTAAAAAAAGCAATGTCCACTGAAATAGTCTCTTGCCTTACTGTTGGTAAGCCTGGGGCTGTAAACAGAGCAAAGATATACCTTAGTATAGTGCCCACTATGGCACATTGCTATCAATGCTTTCCAGCTTTACAAAGTGGAAATACAGGATAATTCTTCCTTCTGGCTTAGCTCAGAGCTCAGTCTAAAGCCCGTGAGAGTCAATGGAAAGTCTTGAATTATCTCAAATCCACTTTTGAACAGCCCTCAAAAGGTAAACCACAGAGGGTGTGTTTGAAAAAGTATTATATTTGTATTTCTGGCAGGTAGTCAGCCAGCTGTTCCATCATTACATCACTTTGCCTCAGCTTAGCACAGCAGACCCATACATTAGGACCCACTGAATTCATTCCACCCCTGGAATTAAAGTGCCAACTTTTCAGTCACAAATGAATGAGAGACCTTTATTACACAGGTGCTACCTGTCTTTGTAATAAAGTCACATCTGGCAATGCTGGAAGCTTGCAATGGATTCCATATTGCTGGAAGCAACATTGAGCTAATTCCTTGCAGTAATTTTCCTTTCTCATCAAGGAATTTTCAATGCATGGAATTGCAGCTGGATCAGCCTGGCACAGAAGGGACTCTCCTGTGGAGGTGATGAGGTGCAGGGTGTGGGCATGCAGTGGGCTGTGGTCCCTAGGGCAGTGCCAGTGAGGGATCTGCAGGCTCTGTGAGACCTGAGGGCTCAGCAATCTGCCAGCCCTTCCTGCTGATCTTTGGCTCTGACAGCAAGGTCCCTGGGGCATGGAAGCTGCCCTCATCTCTCTTGTTGGTCCCTACCTGTGCTTTGAAGTGTCCCATACCTTGAAGGCAAGACAAGAGCATTGTGAGAGCGCTCACCATGGCTCAGGCTCTGTGACCAGGGACACGAAACCACTGGACACCCCTCCCTCCTTTCTCTCAGGAGGAGACCCTGCAATCCTGCTCTCTTGCTGCCTTCCCTGATGTGTATGCAGGCTGACTCTGCTCCAGGCAGCTCTCTGGTCCCAGCTAAGCCATCCCTCAGGAGCAATCCCATCCCCTGGGCTGCCCCACTTGGAGCACCAGTTGCACATGGAAGCACACTTTACCCCTGGGGGCAGAACCCGCTGCTGCCATGGCCTGCTGGGGGTGGTGGGAGCTGTACCTGTGGACTGGGTCCCAGTGAGGGGCAGGCTCTCCATGTCATCGTAAATGGCAACGATATTGATAGTGTACTCAGAACCTGGCCTGAGGCCATGCAGCTCAGCAGTGTCTTCTTCGCCCCCTGGGGCCGGCAATAGCTCATGGATTCCATCCTCAGGGCTTGAGTAGGTCACCCTGTACCTGGTGACTTGCCCCTGAGGGCTTTCCCAAGCAATTTTGATGGAATCAACATCCACCTCAGTGAATGTTAGTCCTTTAGGGCGGTCAATGTCTGTTAGGCAAATTAACGGTAAGAGGTTAAGTGATAAAAAGCAGGTTGTGGGTGAGGAAAATAAAAAGCATTTCGATTACATGCAAAGCGGTTTTCAGTCTGGTGTGGCAAGGGGGGCACTGGATTCTCCTCTGTGCTGCACCTTGCACACATGCTTACATCCCTAAGCCTGAGTTTGCAGGTGCCAGGCAGTAGGAAAGCAATCTTGGCTTTGCTGAAACCAAAAGGACCTGTATTGCCACCTTCAAAGCAGCCAGAGCACCAATTCTCACCTACTTTTGAGTCCCCTTGGCACCAAAACCCCTTCCACACAACTCCAGTAGCATTAAGCTACCTTAAAAGGGGACAAGAGAAAAAAAGAAATGGGAATGCTACGACCCATTTTTCCCATGTAAATGGTGGCTGGTGCCAAAGGCAGCCAGAGAACCCACCTGGCTCTCTGTAAGTTTGGGTTCGTGCTGCACTTGCTGTTCACTACTGGGAGCTGCTGTGCTAAGTGCCAGTCCAAGGAGAATCCATCCCACTATTTTCTTTCATAAATTAATATCCAATTAACATACTCATCAAGAAAGCAAAATTACTCAGCATATTATATTGTAGAATCAGTTAGAAACAAACTTTTCAGCTTTGTATTGAGTGCACAGGGAATGTCCACAGGTGCAACTGGGTGATATGCACACCTCCCAATTAAACCAATTCACAGGATTTCCTGGCAAGGTGGGAGCTCAGAGCAGGAGAAGGGAGCCTTGTTCCTCAGAAGTCTGGAATGGCTATCACAGAAATACACCCATCTGCTATACAAAATGGGAGGATATAGCATGGGATTTTTATATTGGATCAAAATCACGCTTTTCTAGAAAGTTTCATCTTTTTCATTTGCCATGTTGTATTAGTCCTCATTTTTCTGCATTTTCTAGTTGGCAAAGGTGATTCTTGTCCAGGAATTTGTTAGTTTGAATGTGGACTCTTCACTCATCTCTGCAAAGCTCTGGAGAGGCTCCTGTTGTCTGCAGTGTTTGAGGCTGAGTCATGGTTTTGCATACAAGTTTGAGCAGGGAAGTAAGAATCATACAAATCCCTACCCCAGAGGTGTCCCTTGAAAGCACTTTACCTCAAACATATCCCTGAGTTACAAGGTCTTCTGTCCCTCCTGTGACCTGAGCAGGACTGCTGCTTTCTACACAGCACCTTAGTCCTGCAATTTTTTTATTTTTTTTTTTGCTGAGCTTCATCCCAATTATAACCCATGTGGTTTCCCTGACTCCCTCACACAGGGCAAATGCTCCCAAGCCCAGTCCAGTCCCTTAACAGCAATCACCTTTGCCACCTAGCTCCACACAAAGGAGGTCTTGGCACATTTTAGCCACTGATTGGTTGATTGATTGCAAACCCAATTGGTTGATGGAAACCCCAAAAGGCTTTGTAGCTTTAGTGAAAGAAAATAAGAAGCGCAGCACTTTGAGGGGGTGGGAAATTGCATTTTGGCAGTGTTGGAGGCAGAGGGACTGCATTTTTGCCAGCATCTGCAGCTTAGGTGCATGGTACTTCTCACAGGGCAGACCACCTCACACTCTCCTGGAGACCAGGCCCCTGGCTTTTGCTTTCCCTGGGAATGTGGTGGTAGGTTCAGAGATCAATAGAAAACACGTGTTTGTTGCCATGAAGTGAAATACGTACTGGTGACAGCTGTCTGAACCAAGGGCTGGCTCTCCCCGTTCTGATTCTGAGCATAGACACTGACCAAGTACTCCACTGTGGGCTGCAGACCTTCAATAGTGACTTGAGTTTGATCTGGCAGGAAAGAACACCATCAGTCAGAAAGAACAGCACAAAACTGCACAGAGCTGGCCTCAAAGTAGCCTTCAATGAATGGTTTGTCCAAGCCATACCATGAATAAATGTTATTAAAACAAGGTAGGACTGACAAATTCAATTTGCCTTTAAATTGCACCATGCTTCTCTGGCAGTGCACAAGTGCCATTTGTACCTGCTCCAAAGCTCCACAGCTGAAAGGGCAAGTTAGCACAGTGGGTAGAACAAGGTACAGGGAGACCTTGTGTGTGGTCTGAGCTGGTGGTCAGTCTTTCACCATTTTTTAGGATAAGACTGACCACCAGCTCAGGTGCATCACAAGCATCCCCAAGTGCTCTGCTGATCCCACAACATGCAGTTTTCCTGAGAGCTGACATGGCAGGTTCCACAGGTACTACACTACAAACCTGTAGTGTATGTGACTGAACCCATGCTGTGACCAAGGGTCACGTTATGTGACTTCCAGAAGGATTTCAAAGCAAGTTTTGCTGGATGCTAGAAAATCCAATGGCATTTCTTTGAAAAGCAGGTGCTTTTCATGCACACTGAGGCTTCCAAGAACAAACTTTTGCAGTACAGTGGTGTCAAAGAAATATGAAGCTTTTGGGACAAAAATCTGCCTGAGCTCATCTGTCCTGGATGAGACAGATGCAGCAGCAGGATTTTAGTGGCCACATCTTGCACTCTTTACAGATCCAGTGAAGAATGACATGACTCTTACCTCCAGGGACATTTTTTGTTTTTGAGGGTCCATGTCCATTCTTGGGATTAGCAGTCACCCGATACCCTGTGACTGGGGATGTTGAAGGGAGCCATCTGATGCTGATACTGTTGTCCTGGACATCAGTGACTTGCATCTGGGATGGTGTGTCTATTTCTGGGCAACAAAAATAATTTTTCTGAGTATGTTGGTCGAGGAAACCCTCCCTCCACTTTCGTGTCCTGGCTAAATTTTATTCTGCACTGCTTGGAAGAGAAAACACACGTTGCCATTTATTTGTCTCTCATGCTAGCCCAGAGCAAAAAAGCCTGAACCATGAAGTGTGGATGAGTCATCTCACATCAATGTTAGTTGAGGATTTTTGTTGTTTTAAAGACTGCTTGATGCCTTTATCTGCAGCTACAGCAGGAGTACGATTCAGCTATATCCAAATCAGGAGTGAGACAACAGTCTTGGCATTAGAAAAAAGTTAGGTCTCCTCAGGATCACAATCTGACAGTGAAGCACTGGAGTTAAGCCAGAAGTGACCCCATATTATGAGAGCCCAACAGGATTTCCACTCTGCAGTGAGCAGTTGAGCACTGCTTTTATCCCCATCTAGACTCCACAGGGTATCCCTTCTCCAGGTCCACAGACCCCTTCTGTACCACCAAGACACACAGCTCCACAAACTGATGGCCCTATAGCCCACGGCTTCTAAAAGAAACCAGGAATCAGCAATGTACATTTATGGGGAAAAGCCAACACAAAGCTGTGGGGTTTTTGCCTTGTTTGGTTTAATCAGGTCTCACCTGTCCTGTAGGTGACAGTGACTGGCTTGCTGCTGGCAGGGCTGTCTCCACGGCCAGTCACAGCATACACAGTGATGGTGTATTCAACACCAGGCTTGATGCCAGTGATGGTGGCAGTGGACACTGTGCCAGGCACTGTGAACTCCTGTACTGGGCTGCTTCCACCTAGCAAGAGTAGGTTAAGAAAGAAATGTGATGGACCTGTTAAAAGTATACATACAAAATCTCTACAAAAACCAGGAGTCCTACATGCATCAAGCTGAAGACAAGACCCTGTTGATTTCAGTGGTTATTGGGTCAGAATTTTGAGGAAAAGAATAACATACATAGAACCACTTCTAAAATTACTGGGATACTCTAGATACTCTTTCTTTCAGGTAGACAAAATATGATTTGCTCTTTTTTAAAAAAGGCACCTATATGTCTGCTACAGCCCAAGGTGCCGTTGCTGTTTGCTTTCTAATGGCCTCAGAACAGAGTTTCTGGTCTGTGACCAGCTGGAGCAGCCTGCCCTCACCTGTTTCACCATAAGTGATCCTGTAGTATCTGACTGTCACTGCAGGAGCATCCCAGGAAATCTTGAGGCTGGTTGGGCTGGTAGGGGTGACTTCCAGGTCCCTTGGAACATCAGACACTAGAAAAACAGAGAATTGAGAAGGAACTTAAACACAGTTGTACATCAGCTACATACTCCATTTATACTGTGCCCTTCTGCTGCTCATCTGTCTGTCCTTGGAAGAGGAATGTGCTCTGAGTCAAAGAGATGTATCTGGTTAAAAACCATATGGCACTGGACTGGATTTAATGAAAACAGTTCTGCTGGCCCTAGAAACATCTGAAAGCAGCATGGGTTCTCCCACCTTTTCCTAAATCAGGCCCTACCTCAGCACACAGGCATTTCCTCATGAGTGAAGCTGGCAGGGGAGATGCGGTTTAAGAGGAACGACTTTGCTAGAGGACACCCCAAGCCCAGCACTCCCTGCAGGCTCACCTGTTGTCTGCTGGCCAACCAAGGGCAGGCTCTCCTCCCTGCCGTTGACAGCAATGATGCTGACCACGTACTCAGTGCCTGGCAGCAGGTTGGTGAGGGTGATGGAGTTCCTGGAGGGGGGCACCCTCTCCTCCTTGGGCCGGCCCCCGCCCTGCTCGGGCTGGTAGCGGATCCTGTAGCCCATGATGGTGGCACGGGGAGCGATCCAGTGCACCGTGAACGAGTTCGCCGTTATATCCGAGAAGTCCAGGCCAGTGGGGGAATCAAGGCCTGGGTGGTTCAAGAGACACAAGGGTGAGCTCAACCAGACTGCTTGGCATCATCCCAGGAGAAAAAAAATGTAATGAAGTCCTAACTAATGAACTCTTAAAGGATGGAATTAACCACATGTGCATCCAAGTACCTGTTTTCTGGACTCCATACAAAGGTGCGCTCTCATGCTGCTCAGAAACGCTGTAGACTCTCACCAGATATTCAGTGCCAGGGAGCAGGTCTGTGGAGTTGAAGAACAGGAATGTGGGCTAATGTTTCTTTGCTAACATCAAGAAGTTAATCAACCTGCACAATTTTAACTGTGTTTCTTGGGAGACAATCAGGTTTTGTTTGATGGAAGATCTGAGCCTCCAGGACAATCAAAAGTTTAAATCAGTTATTTTTGTGGCATCATGGTTCCTTGCTGTGCTTTAGCCTGAACGAGCAGGATATCCCTCTATCATTGTTTCATCAGTTTGTGGAGATTGACTAGAAGCAATTACCTTTTTACAGGGTCCATTCTAGTTATCTACTAGTTTATCTATGCACCAGGCCAAAGCTTTAGCCGATATAAGCTGAAATAGGGCCAAAGATTTCCAACACAGCTGTTGTAGCTCAGACAAGCTCTAGATTTGGTTTTTTATTCTGAAAACAGGTCTTGTCTCTCACTTAACCAACCAGATGCTTTTGTCCCAAAAATTAATGTCAGCTTTCCAAAAATGCCCAAATTTTGCTGCCATGTCCTGTAAGGTTCCAAAAACAGGATGGGCTTTCTGGTCTGAGCATACAAAGTCAAAGGAGCAATAGCCTTTTGCATATTCTGATCCTCTCCTGAACCTCTGCACTGCAAGTCCTTGACATTACTGGCAAACCAGGCGAACAACACGTATTTACTGTTAATACCTAACCAGGCTGCAAATCAATGCAATTGCCTCACAGCCTGATTCATCACTGTCCTTGGACTGATAGGAAAAAAACTTGCCTGTGGTTTGGCTTTAACTTGGGTAAAGCTAGAGGCCAAATCCCATTTGGTGTGAGTTTCTATGAGGCTGCTTGCAACATCCCTTTAGATCAGCTGAGAATTTGGCCAGCCACACTCAAACAATTTTTTTGCCTCATCTTGTGCTACGTGGACCTTCTCACCCTCTACAACCTGTAGCAAGCTGGGGGTCAGTCTTTTCTCCCAGGTAACAAGAAAAGACAAGACCTCAAGCTGCGCTAGGGGAGATTGAGGTTGGATATCAGGAAAAATTTCCTCACTGAAATATTGGTCAGGAGTGGAGTCACCATCCCTGGAAGTGTTCAGGTGCTGTGTGGGGATTGGCACCTGGTGATGAACATGGTGGTGCAGGGTTGGTGACTCAAAGACCTTGGAGATCTTTTCTCTTAGTAATCTTATGATTTTATGAGGAGGGGCTTCTCATGTTTGTTTGATTTATGCAGGTAACCCACTCACTTGTTAAGATGACCATGTTGTCTGAGGGTGAGACTGTGACCTCTGCAACATCTTCCTCCTTCTTGGCGGGGGAGTAGCGCACCAGGAAGCCGCTCAGCACGATGGAGGTCGGGGCAGTCCAAGTCACCCTCATGGTGTCAGACCCCACGTTAGTGAAGCGCAGGTCAGTGGGAGGAGGCACAGCTACACAGCAAAGAACAAACCCACCTCAGCTCTCAGACTCATATTGATCAAGGGGTCTGCTCAGGGAATCAACCACCAGAGAAGGTATCTCATGCACAACTGACTACGGCATCAGACTCATGCAAACAGACTTCTAAACTACATTTGGTTCTACTACAGTTAAGAGAAAAATGTGTCTGCACTGCTGTCAGGCTGCTTTAACCTCTTGGCAATTCCCGATATGTTAAATGTACCCCGTGGGGCTAATTTAAAAACAAGGTAGCAAGTTTCAAGGATGTGCTTCTAGCAGCTGTATTTTGTATTACAGATGTGGTGCCAAGAGAGGTTTAAAGTTGCCATACAGCAGCTACAGATGGAAAAGTAATCTGATCTAGAATCCATACATGCACACACAGGAAAGGAGAGGGTATATCACTAATTTCCTATGACTCTACTTCTACTCATGTTGAAGGATTTACAGCCTCAGGACTTCCAAACCCAACAGGATTTCATGCAAGAACCAGTTTCCAGCTCTCCTTCAGCTCATGCACTATAGAAACCCTTGACAGTGTGGCATGGCTGTCACTGGCATGTACTCAGGGAGCGGTGTCCATCTGCATCCTTTGGGGCATTGTGGAAAGGGTGGGGCTGCCATGGAAATGGGCTGCTGGAAGCTCAAACAGCTGTCAAGGCTGGAGGGTGTCTACTGATCTGCTCCACCCTCCAGCACTCCTATTTTGAGGAATCACAGTTTTAGTCTGGCAAACACACAGCTCATGTTTCAGGCTCTTGATTCCAACTGGATCCTGGAAATCTGAACAGTAGAAGGTGAATGAGCCTGGCAAGTCTGCAGTCATTCATGGTATTAAAATGCCTCCAATTTAAAAAGGAGCAGCGCCATATCCATCCCCAGCTGCCACCTGGGGAAAGGAGCCAGCTAGGTCTGCCTGGTTTCCCTGCAGCAAGGGGCTCAATTCCTCTTTGGACAAAGCCCC
Source organism: Geospiza fortis (assembly GCF_000277835.1). Lineage (NCBI taxonomy): Eukaryota > Metazoa > Chordata > Aves > Passeriformes > Thraupidae > Geospiza > Geospiza fortis. The sequence goes on along the minus strand of NW_005054507.1, from coordinate 618,513 downwards.
TGCACCCTGACAGCCAGTGACACCATCCACGTCACAAAACACAGAAGTTTTCAAAATTCACCCGTTTGCTGTGTCAGAGTGGTAGGGGCGCTCTCTCCGCCATTAATGAGTGTGATTACACTGATGTCGTAATCAATGCCCGGCTCCAAGCCTGTCACTGTGTAGTATCCTACTGAGGAGTCCACAAAATCTTCAAAAATAGGGACACTTTCTCCTGCTGCAACTACTGTGATGCGGTACCCAATAATGGCGGAGGCATTTAACGGGGTCCACCTCAGGCCGATGCTCGAGTCAGTTATGTCAACAAAGCTTAGGTCAGTGAGCTGGGGCACCTCTAATGAGGTAAAGAGCAAATGGGAGAGGCAGAGACACACGGAGGCAAAAGAAAGACAAGGGAGAAAAAAGCAGTGTTCATCACTATTAACATCGACAGAACTTGAAGCAATTGCGGTGATATGCACAATTTCTCTTGGGGTTTGGGGGAAAAGGATGGATTTCGGTGGGGTGCTTTTTGTTGTGTTTTTGATTTTGTTGTTTTCAGTTTGTTTTCTTACATTTACCAGTCTCCAGCTGCTTCCCTGGGCAGACAGAAGCTAAAACCCTGATCCCCTCAGAAGCTGAAACCCCAGTCCTCTTTAGACATAAAATTTTCAAAGAGGCACTTAACTGGCAACAAATTTACTTTGAGCAATGATAAGCCACAAAGACCCATCATTTTCTGACAGAAGCAGAAAAACCACAGCCCTTTTTTCTTTCTACAGGTAAATTACAAGACAGCAAAGTTTACTAAAGTGTAAATAAAACAACAACTCTGTTGATTGACCCTCTAAAACCCTCATTTTGTTCAAATGGTGACTCTAACTTCTATCACTGGGATCATAAAATATCAACTCACTTGAAGAAGCTAAATCAGACCCTCAGCTGCTGAGAACCTTCACAAAGTTCCAGGGTAGATCATCCACTCTCTGAAGTATTTACACTGCGCTTGGAAAAAAGCCTCAAATCCCTGCAATGGCTTGAGGATCTGGCCCAGAATTCCTCAAGTTCTACTTACCAACTAACTGCTGCAATATATGTGCTAAAAACAGATGATGTGGAACAGTAAGTAACAGAACACTCCCTTGGAAATATGGAAATGGTTAAAAATGACCTTTAGATGGTATTAATTTTGTCAGAGTGACAACATCCCTGAATTCAGAGGTTATGCCCAGCATATGATGTGCCCAAGAGCCTGACATATGTGGCTAAAATTGTTCAAAATCTCAAGTTTTAGCCTCTGAATAAGAATGCCCTTTAATGACCTTTAAGATGCTGCCTAAATTT
>NW_005054507.1:598641-617180 GCF_000277835.1 Geospiza fortis | reverse complement strand
AAAATAAGCCCAGCTGTGACTGTTTTCCCTACTGATATTATTCCATTAGCAAAGGAGCTCATTTCCTGCATGTTAGGGCCAGCAGAACTGGGCAGGGAATGGGGAACTTTATGTGCATCTTTAATTGACAATGGCCAAACCTTCAGTTGCTCAAGTCAATCAACTGGTATTGACTTCAGCCACAAGATTTGGCTGTGTAACTTTATCAGGGTGATCCTGAAATCCGTGGGAACTAATGGATGCTCTTCCTCATTCAGGATCAGACACCAGTGAGTCAAAGATGCAGGACTCTGTGTCCATTCTGTTCATTACAAGTTAGTTTGAAAAGAAATTAAGGGACAGCAATATTGCTTTAATAATAGTGATTTTGTTCTATTTTGACGTCCTTCTTGGAAAACACTGATTTTACAGAATAGGTGCCAAAAAAAAGCCAGTTTTCTGTAAAATAATTGTTTCTCCACATGGAATGCATGTACCATATCACCTTTAAAGAGTTGTAAAAGCCAGACACATACATTCTTAGCTTTCCCTCACCAGAAGATGGTGAAGGGCTAAGCTATTACTGCATAACTATGCAGCATCACAGTATTAGTTCACCCCAGGGAGCACACAGCACTTCAGTGAAGCACAGAAATTTTAAAGCAGTGTTACAAGAGCAAGCAAACACAGTAGCTGGCATCATCTCAGAGCAGAAACAAAAACAAACGAAGCCTTCACAAAGGAAATCTAAATGCAACCATTTGGGGAAATGCATATTAATTTTGCTACTGTGGCTACACAGGCAGTTTTGGCAGTCCCCACAGATGTCATGTGAGGTGGCACACTCCACACTGTGCCTCAAGTGCTACAGTGATGGACCTCATACCTCTGTCCACCAACTTCCTGCTCCCACCAGCTGTGCTCCAGATGCTGGGGCACTTCAGGGCTAAGTTAAATCCCTGCTGCTGCTGCCCAGCTCAGTGTACTCATACAGCAGATCCATGTGCCGACCACCAGCCTGTGAAGCACAACACAGGCTCCCCATGCACGGGTGTAGGAAGCTCTGTCACAGGTTGGAACATGGCTATTCTACTTCTTGAGACTAAATGTGAGGTCTAAGCCCTCTACCAGCAGACTAACACAAGTTCTGCACTATAGAGCTCTCAGGCTCAGCCATTTGACCTTGGGCAGCTGAAACTGCTGCTCATGCTTCCATTACCTGGTGTGATGGTTTCTGAGATGGGCACACTCTCCTGGTCGTCCTTGACAGAGTAGACGCTGACGTTGTACTCCACGCCAGGGTTGAGGTTCTCAAAGGTGCAGGTGGTCTGATCTGCACCCACCACCTCCTCCAGGGTCGAGCCCTGCTGCCCATCCGTGGGAGCAGTGGTCACACGGTACCCAGTGATGCCTGAAATACAAAGGCCAGTGTCAGGAGTTTCTCATAGATCCACTTACATTAGTCCTCAGTGCAACAGCTGAAGCAAACATGTGACATTTTACAAGTCATTTTGCCACCCTGGGCCCAGCAGGAAAGAGGCTGCTTTGTCAAGCACACCTAATTGAGCTTCCCAGGAGCTAGCCATGCCACCTTCATGGCATTTCTGTTCCCTTTGAGACCTCACCAAACTGATAATCTCAGGAGTTTTGAGAGGAACTTCTCTCAGCACCCTGTCAGGAAAAGATTCAGCTACCAACAGAGGTTTTTGAAACTTTCAATCCACTTTTTATGGGAGTCAATTGTGCAGCTCCCATCAGCTACTGTGGGAGAAGAGTTCATCCTGAACATTGTCAGAACTTTCATTTTCCATTTGTCACTTCCACAAATCTTTGTGGTCCATTCTGCTTTCCTTCCCTCAGACTATTTCTCAACCACTGGAGATACTTGAAGAAACCCTTCAAATCCTTAAAACAGCTGAAATATTCTAACCCATTCATGCTCCAAAACAGCATTTTATACAGAATGCAAATCGTTAAGAGTCCTTTGGCAAGTTGTAGTTAGCTGCGAATTATATCCTTAAATATATCTAGAAACATGTACATTTTTCTTTAAATCAATCAACAGCTGATTTCCCACCAAACTGCAAGGCACCACAGACGAAGTGTTAGCTAGCATTCTGCTCTAAGAGGAGGTCTGAGCACAGAGTGAGTTCACATGGTTACCTGGAGATGTGCTTCTCTCCCAAGAGACAATCAGGATGCCCGTGTCAGGATTGGACCTCAGGCGCAGTCTGGTCGGTGGAGCCAGTGCTGTAAGTGTTCACACAAATGGGTCACTGATGGCACTGAGAATCATGCTGGCTGCCTCAGCACCCCTCTCCCCATGATATCCTCAACCTTTGGAATCAGCCAAAAATACTCCCCTGAAGCTGTGACCCTGCATTGCATGAGCCAGTGCTGCTGTCACTGAAAAACCAGCCCACGACAGGGAGGAAAGAACAGAACTGCCTCCCAGAAGGGAGTGAAGAAGGAATGATGGAGGAGAAGCAGGTGCCATACGTGTAGTGACTCTCCTGACGATGGGGGTCTCTCTCTCCTGGCCATCCATCAGCACTGTCAGGCTGTAGGTGTACTCCACGCCGGGGGTGAGCCCGGAGATGACGATGCTGCCGGAGTCGGAGATCACCTCCCGAGGAGCCTCCCCGCCCTGGCTCGGGCGCACTCCCAGCTGCAGGGCACAGGGGTTTGCTTTTCAGTCACAAGCTGTCAGCACCCTGACTGACCATCCAACAGCAGCACTAGGGCTGAACTCCAGCTGTTAGTCCTGTAACTTGTGGTCTACATGTCCCACTTGAGCTGAAACCCCACAACTGCACTGACCTCTGTCATCTAAACCTGCTGCCTGTGAGCAACAGGCCCTTTGCACCTCTCCCCTTTGTGCTGCCATCTTCACCACAGTCCATAGGAAATGGCTTCCATCTGCCCTCCCCACCACAGTGAAGCAAGAGGAAAAACCAATGCAAGACTTAGCTCCTCCTACCTTGAAACCAATCCTTGGGGCAGGTGTCCAGGTGATGACAATAGAGGTCTCAGTCACTTCTGTGTTAAAAGGAGGAACAGAGCCAGCAGGCTGATCTGTGGAGTGAATTGACCAGAGTTCAAGTCTACCTGCTCTGATGGCTCCAAACAGTTTGAAAACCTGACCTACAGCAGCACAAATAGCCACAGGTATGAAATGAGTGCTGAACTAGATCACTAGATTCCAAATCCAGTGATTTGGGAGGGATCTGCCAGATGATTTTTGTCTGCTGCTGGGCTTGACAGACACAATATGCAAGTGGTCTAACCACAGCCAGAGCTTTTGTTCATAAAGAAAACAAAAATACTCAAGTGGATGCATGATCCTTTATGTATCCAGCCTCAAGAATCTGGGGAATCCTGTTTTTTGGCATGATATCTAAAATGTTCCTCAAAACTCAGCTGGTTTTTTTTTATTCACCCACCATATGCCTTCCAATAAGCAGAATACCACACCCCTGTCTGTCATCCAGCTGTCCCAGCAAGGACCATCTCATCCCTCCCCAACATCTTGTGAAGTCAGCAGAAAGGAGCCAACATCAGTCTGAGGCATCTGTGGTCTCACTGATATCTGTCAGAAGCACCACACAGAAGCTAAAGCCTTAGTGCAAGCCAGAATCATCCTAAACAACAACACTTGAGTTTAATCTGAAATGGCCTTATTAGTAATGTTATTAATGAAGAGGCTTGGTTAATCAAATCTGTAGTCTCAAACTGGACTGGTTTCATTCCGACAAGCCAGAATTTGAAGGCAATATTAAATCGAAGCTATCAAATCACATTCTACTTGAGGAATATTTATAGATAAGACTGTCAGCAAAAAGCACCTTGCCAATGTCAACAATGGTACTTTGATTGAAAGTTTGAGCCCTTATTTTAGTTTCACATTGTTCTAAAAGAAACCACATTCTCTTCTGAAAAGAGGATGTGGTTCTGGGCTTGGGTGGCTTTGAGTTTTGCTAGTTCATGTGATGGCATCATCATTATTTAAGTACTGGATTTATTTGCTCTTTTTAGAAGTGTGTGGGGGTTGTTACAGAACTCCCTTTCCTTCCAAAATCTGCTTAGTATTTCTTCCAAACCAGCATCACAAAGAGAGATGACTAAAATGCAAAAAAAAACCCAAACACCCAAAAAAACTCCATAGAATTCAATGTTTGTGTCAGTTTGGGTAACTGCAGTTGAGCTGCCTTAGATGGTATGGCTGAGCTTGAGAAATTACTGCTTTCAGCTTTATGTAAGTACCAGACTAATTATTCCTTGCCCATTTTAAAGGGATTTGTATTCTTTCCTTCATTTGTCATGCCAAAACCAAGCAATTAGGAAGATCAAGTAAAATTAAATTTGTCTGACATCCAGCTAAGCAAAAAGTGAGATACCAGTAGTAAGTTTTCCCTCTTGTTTTTAATCATCAGGAAAGCTGAAATATATTTTACTAAAAGCTTTTTGATGCAAATAGCTCTTTTTCCTGCCAACGAGTTCAGAAAGAACAACAAGGAGCATTTCCCAAGCTGTTCTGCTGGAATGCTACTTCAAAAGGCTGCCCCTGTAAATCAACTCATAATAGGCACTTTCAGCACAAGTTCTGAAGAAGGCCAGGGTACAAGAGGAGTATGTGACGTGTGTGTGTGTCTCACTCACAAGTGGTGAAGACGCCGGTCTCTCTGTTGCTCTGCAGGTCGCCCTTCACGGCCACCAGGTACACGGTGTACTCGGTGCCAGGCTGCAGGTTCCTCAGGAGGTACTTGGTGGCAGAGGGTCCCACGTTGTAGGTGCGGGGCTGCCCTCCCCTGGTGGGCCCTGCTGTCAGCCTGTAGCCCGTGATGATGGCGCGGGGCCGCGTCCACAGCACCAGCACCGAGTGCTCCGTGGTGTTGAGGAACCGCAGGTTGGTGGGGGCGTCAAGCTCTGGGGAGGTAAAGCAGAACACCCATCAGCTTCACAGCTAAATCCCCATCTCACCTTCACTTCCAAACCATGGCCTGTATTTCTGATGTGTTGTGGGAGAGCAACAGAAGGAAGGAGAGGAGGTGGGAAGTTATTTCACTTCTACATCCATGCCTCAACGCCATCCATTAATACACCGAGACAGACAGACCTGAGCGCTCCAGGCTGCACTGATTTGGGTCTCTGCCATCTCTGCATCCCATGGGGAAGGCAGCCTAAAGGTTGACCCCAACACACTCAGGAATTTCAACAGTTTCTCATGAGTGCAGAGCATTTTTTAAAAACCAGCTTGGTTTAGACTTGTCAGTGTAAGCACGGAAACCTAATTTTAGCCCTTTTCCATGAAAAAGATTTATTCTTTTAAATCCTTGCCCAGTCCTCTCAAAATCCCTTCCCAAAATAAACCAGCCCTACTTTGTCATTTGAATGTCAAAATAAGTAGTAGTCAGCGACTTCCTGCAGAAAACCAGTTCCTAGATCTACTTAAAAATATTCACACCATGGAACCAACCATCCAACAATTCCAAGCACGCTCATCTCTCCCCCGGGACTCAGGGAACAGCTCTTACCAGGCTTCCTCCCTTTTTTATCAGTGCCCCTGGGAATCTGCTGAAGCTGATAACCCAGATAACTCCACAAACAAGAGGCTGAGGCAGCACAGCTCCTTCACTGGAGCCATCGGTGGAGATGTCACTGCCTTGAGCTGAGGCAAGGTGAGGCTCTGGAGGGGAATTTGCCCCCACAGCAGGCAGGGTAGCACAGGCTGCAGCGAGGAGTTCACAGTGTTTACATAGCAAGTCTCCCCCACTTTTTCTACATTCTAACCATATATTGAACTTAAGAGCAGTGAGATTTCATCAATGCTCTTTTTTGCTGGCAAATGTTTTTTCTCCTCCTGGAGAATTAATATTTTGGCAAAAAAATTTAATGCTTTCATCACACTCCCAGTGATGCAGCGGGAAGATGCTTTTGTCCTTTTTGGTTTTTCCCCAGTTGTTTCCCTTATTTTCGAGGAGGGAGGAAAAAGGAAGTCCTTCTTCCTTCCTTCCCTCTTCCACCACTGGAAACAACTGAGGAGAACTCAAAAAGGAAAAGGATGAGCGTGACCCAGCTTAAGCCCATCTCCAACCCACAGGCTGAAAGTCAACTTTATCCCTTGCTGGTACTTAGATCTGGGCTAAATCTCATTTGACAAAGATTGTATCTTCCTAAAATGTGTAGCCTAAAGTCAGTTCCTTTCTGCACAATTTAATTTGCCAGCTCTAGTAGGCTTCTATCACTTCCTCTCCCCATAGCAGAGGGAAAAGGGGAAGATTAAAAAGCTACACACACACACTCGGAGTTTATTTGTAGACTGCTTTTTAACGGAAGGCCAAAAAGAGAATCACATTTACACCGTGGGAATAGACTTTTGCTGCAGGGTTTTCCTTGGGAACCCTGAATGATTTCTGTTTCCCAGGACTTTCGATTACAGGATGCAATTTATGTGAATAGTTTCTGCAATGTGGTTTAGGCCAAGCAGTTAAGCAGATGATCACAGCCTATGGAAAACGATTCCAGACATTTGTGACTGTGCTGTCTGAATTAAATGTCTATACTCCAATGTACACCTCTCTGTGCAGTTTCAGAGGAACCCTACACCTAGCCCAGGCTCCTCAAAACAACCACAGAAAATTACAGATCTGGCTGGGAACTGAGCCCTTCTTGTTCTAAATGCTTCCAAGAGGGCTCAGATTCCTAAGTCGCATCCTTGCTTTTGAAAGCCTCACTTGAAAGAGGAGGGAGGGTGCTCACACCATCTCTGCTGGGCTCAAATTAGACACCTATGGCAAAGGATGGACATAAGGATCCCATTCTCCCTGCACAGTCAAGGGACAGGCACTATTCATTGCTCATAACTTTATGGATGGAAGTAAGGATAATCCTCAAACAGCATGGCTAAATTCACAGATTATCCCATTTCCTTCCCTTCCCTCTCATATTACTAAGAGCCAGGCTGGGTTCTCAGAAGTTGCTCTTATTTACTGAAAAGTATTAGAAGAGCAGCAGATACACATAGCTGAATTTTGTCCCTTTGAATAAAGTGACCCAGCCAAAGAACATCACAAATACCCACTCACCCTTCTACTGCCCAATAAATAGGACCTGATCAAACAAATTATGTCCCATGCTCTGTCTGATCTGCTCCTCCTGGATCAGAAATGGAGATAACCACCCAGATAAAACTCTTGCTCTTCCATCTGAAAACCTACACCTTGCCCAGCCACTGCTCCTCTCTCTTCTCTGCACTGCTGCAAAGCAAAAAGCAATGCCTGACAAAGTGCATTTCTCCTCACACTGGTGAGGTGCTGCACTGCCACTAGATCATTAGCAATCAGATTCTGAGGGATTCTGCATGAACCTTCCTTGCATGTGCAGGCACAACTGCTACTGCTGCCAGGGGAGGCAGATAGGCATGGAGCTGTCAGAAGGGAGATGGGGGTTTTCAGAGGAACCTCAGCAAGGCTTCTAAGTCATACTGAAATCTGCCCTAAGGTACCAGCAAAAGAAAAAAAAATTATAAAAGTCACAGGCTGTGCTGTAAAAGAACTGCAGGATCCATCAATTCTCAGTCAGTAATAAAAAACTTGAATTCCAGCCATACAAAATTGTTTTAAAGTGCCATGAGACTTGAACTCCCATTGGAAAGCCCTGGAGGAGGATAAATCTGCTGAAGAGATCATTGATAGAATGGATGAATTCCCAGCCCTGTCATCCTACTGATGGGATACCTCCTGGGCTAGAACTGTTGCACTTCAAGTGCTCTGTTTATACATTTCTGCAAGTGACAGACAAATCCACGCTTCAAAAGGCTGCAAAAAGCATAGAGAAAAGACACTTACTGGTGGTTTGCTCTCCAGTCAAAGGTTTGCTCTCCCTGCCCTGGTTTACAGCAAAGATCTTGAAGAGATAGGTTGTTCCTGGGATCAGGTCAATGACTTCAGCAAAGGAGCTCCTGGTGATGGGCAGCCTCTGGCCGTGCTGGCCGGGCCGGTTGACAGGGATCACCTCCACCCGGTAGCCGGACACTTGGCTCTGGGGAGGGGTCCACATGATGGTGATCTTGATGTCAGAAACCTCCACAAACTGCAGATCTCTGGGGGAAGGCACCTCATCTGAAAGCACAGGGGTACAACAGTTGTCAGAGGGAGTCCTTAGCAGGAGGAGAAGTTAGAGGTTTCCATGGAAGGAAAATAAAAGTGAATTTTCCTTGAACAATGAATATTACCTAGCCCAAGAATATTTACCAAATTAAAAAGTCAGGGTAACCTCACTGTAAACATGCCTACACACATTCCCTGACAATATTCAAGCAGACTACAATTCTAAACATCATTATCTGCTTTCAAGCATACTATGTCTTCAGAAGGTATCTTGCTGTGACGAAGAACTGAAAGACCAGATGTAATATGCTACAGAACTTCAAGTATACGCAGAACCAAAGCCTGAGGGGAAACAAAGTACTCCAGGGGCTGGAAACAGTAACCTCCTCCTAAAATTAAAAGAGAGGGTTTTCAAAACCCACAGCATGTCCTGAATGTCTGTGATTAACTTGAAATCCACCTTTTATAATTAAACAAGTACAGGGGCTGATCTGGCCTTACTGCAGTCAAATGCTAAATGCAGTTCCCTCAGTGCTGGGCCACAGTACTGCACCCTTGAATTCCTGTGTTTAAATTAAGTTTCTTGAGACTAGGACTGATACTGTCCTAAGGTTAACCAGTGCACATTTCTGGAAGATGCAGAAGCCAAACCATAAAATCATTGAGCTGAGTTCATTCCTGGTAAATTCCCATTTGCAAACACGTGCTTGCAACTTGCAGGACCATGAAATTCCACTGCTTACCACATCAAATCCCAATTCTTTCACTATCCCTTCTTTTGGTTTGGTTATTCAGTCCAACTGGATACTTAAAAAACCCTGAAACCAGAAGTTTTTTAAATACTGAGTGCCTCAAGTTTAGATCTTATGGTGTTTTGGCACATCAGTCAATGCTGAGCAGTCTCCCATCCCCACTGACTGTAAAGGAAAATAATGGGTAGGACTGAAAGGGAGAGGGAAAAGTCAGGTGAACAGTTTGAACATTGTGTTGTGGTGTCTGATACATAACCCTGAACATCTGTGAGCCAAGTGCTGGGTCAAAATGATACACCAGGCACTTCAGAGGATTTCTTAGCAGAATCCCCCTAAGATAACTTGGGAAATTGATCTCTCTTCTGCAGACAATGCAAGATCTGCCTGCAGTCCAATCCCTGGGAATTACAACCCTGTTAATGCAGAGTGGTGTTTTAACTGTGTCAATAAGTATGACTTTACTACAGAACTTCAATACCAGTGAAACTTAAATTGAAGCCCACAAACCATAACTGAGTTCATTTAAGCACTTCCTTAGCTAGCAACAGAAACCTCAGTGACAGAACCCCAGAAGCTGAGCATTACCTGTGCGTGGGACCCCAGTGGTTTCCTGCTGGATGAAGACAGGAGTGCTCTCCTGGTTTTCTTCCACAGCATAGATGCTGATGTTGTACTGAACCCCTGGCATCAGGTCACTGAGTGTCACAGAGGTGGCAGTGTCAGGCAGGTTGAGCTCTGTGCTGCTGCCTTCCACAGAGGGAACGTAGACAATCCTGTAACCTGAAACAAGAGAAATATGTAATCCTCAGCACAAACAGTAAGCACAAAGAATGCTAGAAATGAGGGCTGAACTGATCTCCCTCCTGAGCTTTGATAAAAATAGTCCTGAACTTCAGCAGGCCCTGTGGCCTGCCTGTGCTCACTTTCCATCTACAGACCACACACTCACACCACCTTCCAAAGCACAGTCTGACCTGGGCTAGGATCTCTCTGAGGTCTGACATGTGGATTTAGGCCTGCACTGTTCTCATGCTCACTATGGGATGTCTGGATGACAGATACAAATATAAGGGCTTGTTTTTATTTAACACAAATCCAGAAGGAATTGTTTTACATCTAGCCTTGCTTGGTTCAGCCACTGAAGCCAAGGAAATGCTGAACTGCCCATGTGCTTTCCAGCTGGTCTCTCTGACCAGGCAGAATTTTGCACTACCTTTGTCCCAGAGTTGTATTTAATTTTCCTTTTCATCTACATTTCAGATTCTACCAATAATGCAGAATAAGGGCACTCCAACTGGACAAACCTGTGATTGGAGCCTGCGGTCTGCTCCAGCTGATGACAATGGATGTGTCATCCACACTTTCCACTGTGTGGTCAGGTGGTGCATCAGGAGCTGTTTAAGACAAGAAACACAGGAGGACAGCAAGCGTGAGGGTAAGAGGTAACAAAAAATTCTTGAGCAAACAGTAACAACAGCTTTCAAAGTGCAGCAACAGCTACCGACACATACCTGTAGTCTGTGAAGTAGACAGGATGAGATTCTGCTCTCCCTCCTCAGAGATCTGGTAGACATTAACAATATACTTGCGACCAGGAAGCAAGTCAGGGATGTTGACAGAAGTGGCTGTGCTTGGAAGATCTGAGGAAGGCAGGAGAGAAAAATTTGTTTTAGCAATTCCATCTTCTTGCTTTCTCTCCAAATTAAATAATTGAGAAGCCTGTTCTCATCTGGGTTGAAGCACAGTCTTTCAGCAATAAAACAGCAGTTTCTCTGCACTTTGTCTGGTTCACCTCAGAAGAGTTGTGTGGAGAGTTGGGACCAGCAACCAAGGGATATTGCAGGGCAGTTTGAGCAGCAGCCCCCTGCACATTGTAGCCATTTCAGCTGAATACTCATTTCATACCCTGACTGTTGAACATTCGGTACAGAAATATATGGAAAAACTTTCACATGAGTAGCTTATGTGGAAACACTGACTCATGAGTGAGAAGAATGACATTATGAGGGCTAGTGAACTTCTTTCCCTTCTCCCAGATGTCCACCTACGTGCCAGATGTAGAAAACTCCCCAAGAAGCAGGTCCTTGCAGACCAGACTGAAACCAAGCATCTTGGGGGAAACTAGGAATTGCCTTTCAATCTGCCTGTAAACCTCTGTCTGTAGACAGATGAGCTCAGGAGCTGCTTCACAGTTCAGCTGTCTGGGCAGAAAGAAAGTTGGTGGCAGTGCTGGCAGTCTCCACAAGAGCCACTTCTGCTCAGTGTTTAAGCCTGTGAGGTCAGGGCAGCAACAGTCCAGGGAGAATTAGTAGGTCAGGAGATTGCTGTTCTTTTTATCTTTTTGTCATGTTCTTCTACCACATTCACCCAATAACTATTATAACTTCAAATGCTTGAGGTGAGATATTGCTATTATCATTGTTAAGACAGGAAACTAGGAAAAAGAAGTTAAAATGAAATTACATGTAATGGTGCCATGGGCTCTACAGTAAATGTTAGAAAACCAGTTCCTGTGTCTGAGTCCAGTGCCTTTAACCAGCTTTCCAGCTCAGCTAAACTGCCATATTATCAATGAGGAAGATCTGATCCAAACAAAACAACTGACAGAGCAGTTGAGATATGATGAGATATCCATGAGATAACAAGCAGCCAAGAAAGGGCATTTGGGAAAAAGTTCCCTCTGTCCATTCTGATGGAAGGACAAAGGTACGCCAAAGAAAATTAGCTAGGAGGCAGGTTCAAAAAAACAGATTTGGTTCTCTTCTCATCTGCACTGCTGCTCATTTCAAGGATGCTGTGGAAGCCAGTAACTTTACATGATTGTAAAATGAAAAAAAAAAAACTGAGCAAAAAAAATGGAGCAAAGATTCTTGGAGATGAAAAGAATAATTATATCTACTTAGAGTTATTACTCATCCACCACTCCTGGCTCAGGCAGTTTTCCTCTGCAGAATTCTGGGACAGTATTCTGAGGGGATATTGCTATTTACTTGCCTTGTTCTCTTACAGCTATTAATGGAGAAAAGACAAGGAACTGATTTTTTAATCTGAGCTGCTCCTGCCCCTCTCATATCCTAACTGAATCCTACTGAAAGACAGGGAGGTGCTCACTGTGATGTTCACACCAGCTCTACTGAGTGCCACAGAGCAGTGATGCCCTGACTGTGAGCAGTGCTTTGCCCTGGCACACACAGCATTGTCTCACCAAGGTACTGGGGCTCATCACCCTCCTCGCTCAGCTCGTACTCAACACGGAATCCAGAAACGGTGTCAGAAGCAGAAACCCAGGAGACAACAAAGCTGTTGGATGTGATCTCAGTGACAGATTCTGAAGTAGCAACCACGGGAGGAAGAAGAGTTGTCTCTCCTGAAACAGTGTTGCCTACCAGAGAGAGGAAAGAGAGGTTGCATTAAGCATCACTACACTTTTGTGTTGAGTGGGATGCACAAAGCAAGGATGTGGGTGAAGGAGATCAGGTTTCCCTGGATGTCCCCCTGCTCAGCTCACTTGTCACTGCTGTGGTGCTGGTTGTGGTGAAATCAAAGCGGGTGACTTCTTTGTGGCCGTACTGCTGGACACTGATGAGCTGTCCCTCATAAATCACACCAGGCTTCAGGCCTGAGATGGTGTACGAGTTCCTGTGGCCAGGGATGGTGGCTTCCTTCCACTGCCGGCCTGAGTTTTTCTGCAAGAAAAAGGACACTCGGACAGTGAGAGACTGCCTAGGCTGCAAGCAGGGCAATCTAGTGTCCTAACCTGCTGTGTGGTCACTACTCACTGTAATATTCAAACACAAGTGTGACTTGAATGGCTTTAGTGCACAGACAGAAGCAAGTCAAAGGAGATGAGAAAAGTATGCCAAGAAGCAGGACCAATGGCATTGAGTTATTAGGTTTTACAGGAGTAAACTAAAAACAGCCTAGCTGTGAACTTTGCCCTTTAAAAGAAGCATTATTTGTTATAAATTCAACTCATTCCTTCACCAAAAGCACAGCAAGGCATGAAGTAGTGGTTGGAAAAGACACTTTTGAAGCCTGTTCATAATAACACTCTAAGCCATCATCTGAAAACAATATACAGAGAGGTTCTTCCCTTCTACCCTGTGTTTGAACTCTATGGGAAGCTTTAAAATAATGCTCCATCCTCTGAGGTTTGTACTCCAGTGCTTTAAAGTCCATTTCATTCAGGCCTTCATCCAAGATACACTGAAATCAGTAAAAAGACTTGAGTGCCTTGAATGGCTTTGGATCAGGGCCTTTATTGTTCTCTTAATAACAGGCAGCATTGAGGTACTAATGCTCTTAATCATTAAGTGGTCTTTTGTGAAGTGCTACTCAGGGGAGCTGGAAGACAGCTCATCTGCATTGGTTAAACCAAATCATTCCTCACAGAGGAATCAGCCAATGAGCTGTGGTTAACCAGGTTTGGTTTAGACTTTGGAGAAGATGGGAATGACTGTTTATTTAATCCTACACAAGCTGTTTATGACTTCATATCCTAGTCATTTTTACCTCCACATTAACAGAATAAAATGTATCCCAGTAGTCTCTGGATATGCACATGTTACTAAAACAGCATTTCTTTGGATGAAGAAGCTTCCACAAGGATTTACATTCCCAAGGATATAAACTTGCCTGCTTGCTGTACTAGTGCTTTGTTTAATAAAATATTTTATGAACACAGCAACCAGTGAAGTTTGGGCAAGAAAACATTAAGTGTTTATACAGCATTGGCTCTCCTCTTGATGCTCAAGAGTAGCTGTTGACCTTAAGAGGCCAAAGACACTGAATAAGCAACTCAAGTTTGCAGAAGTTGTGTCAGCCACTTCTTTCAGACACCAGGAAAAGCCAAATCAAGTACTCCTGAGGAACAAATGATGACAGATGTGGCACTCACAGGTCTCCAGCGCAGGATGTACTGGGTGATGTGAGACCGTTCAGGAGCATTCCACTGGATGGGGTGGGAGTTGGGCTGATTGGTACTCTCTGTGATGATCACCTGAACAGGTCCTGTTGAGCCTGAAAAAAAAAAAGAGTTGCTGTTTTAACCTACTGGGGATGTTACGGAGTCATCAAAAAGCAAGAAAGCTGCATGGCTCACATGGTATTTCTATACATGGGAAATCAGTTCTATTGTCTTTCTATTCTTCATTGCTACCTAGAAAACCAGTGAATAAGAATAAATTCTGTGGGGAAGTTAATGGGCACTGCTTGGGTCCATTTCCTGTAAGATACCAATGAAATGGAAAATGGGAGAGGTCTAGTACAGAAAAAGTCTGCAAAGCAAAGTCTTGCTGTTCAAAGAGACAGGGGGAACTTCTCAGCAAATAACTGTTTTCTTCATTCATATCTTCTGCAATGGAGCAGGGAAGCTGATAAAAACCATCTGCCAAATCCAGGTCTAATCATGCACCACGGTAAGGGAAAATTTCTGGTCTGACACTGAATATACTCTGAAAATAGACACTAGTCTTCTACTATTTCACTAAATTTCTTCATCAGTTCATTTGAAACACTGAATTTTCATGACTCTGCAGAGGATTCCACAGATAGTGAGACTTTTCTTCTGTACACAAACCCCACCAGAAGGGTAGGTGGAAGTCCTGAGACAAAAGAGGCCCATGAACTGATGAAAATACAAGTTCTGCAGGGCTCTAATGCTTAAGACTACTGATTGCACTCAGCTAGGTCAGCTGAGGTCTATTTCCTCCACCAAGCTCTCCAATAGAGAAGGACAGGCTTTATGATCCTATGGTTCTCTTTTCAGAG
Organism: Geospiza fortis; assembly: GCF_000277835.1. Taxonomy (NCBI): domain Eukaryota; kingdom Metazoa; phylum Chordata; class Aves; order Passeriformes; family Thraupidae; genus Geospiza; species Geospiza fortis. The sequence goes on along the minus strand of NW_005054507.1, from coordinate 602,572 downwards.
AGTCTGGGCTCACTGGGGAGGTGTTACTGAACACTCAGCAGCACTGTCCTCATGTTAGTTCTCAGAAAATCCCAGCAAAGAGATCCCTGGAATCTGCAGGAAAGTGTTTAAGCCATTAAATAGCTGCACCGTCACCCCATTCCCAACATTTCTAATAATAATTTACTTGGACAACCATGTAACATATATACCTGTTCCCCATTTAACAGGATTTCTAGAAAAACAAACTTGTGCCCACAGGCAGAAAATTTCAAAGCTCACCTAACCCCAAACCTACATTCAGAAACATTAGATTTGGTTTATTTACACATTTTCAGTCACTCTTGTGTCTAAAGCAGCCCCAAGCCTGGTCTCCAGGCTGGAGGCATGCATATTTCACATAGCTCAGGGAGATGTTTGTTTAAGCAGTCCAACAGGAGTAAATGAAGCTCAGCAAGCCTTAATACTTCATCTTATTCAGATTAAGACAGTGGCAGTTGCAACCTTGAACAGGAAAGTAGAGAAGTTCCCCTCATGTTCTGTTCAGGGAACTGAAGCTGAACAATGAACAAACAGGCATTGCCCATTCCTATAGAGTTCCTGGAATTGCCTGGACAAACAAGAGTTCAAATATTTAATGTCTTTGGGGCACTGATCAGGAAAAACATTTCGTTCCATAATGGATTTTGCTTCTGTAATGAGTGGAAAAGGAAGAATCACACATGTGAGTTTCAGGAAATATAAGCTGAAGATCACACGTGTGACATCACTAAATACCAGGAGGCAATGTAAACCCAAGCTGCTGTGTGCACTGAGGGTCATTCTCTGAACTACCCCTGGCCTCAGGAATAGCTGCAAACAGCCTGAGCCCCGCTTGATCAACCCCTGACCACTGCTTGTGTCTGCCAAGGGACAGGAGAATCTGTTCTGTTTTAAAAGGAAACCAAAATGCATTAGGTACAGAAACCTGAACAGGTGAGAGGTGGGAAGCTGGCCTTCCTCAGGTCCCACTCAGCAGGTGAGTTCATTTTCTGTTGGGTTTCTTACCTGGGTAGGTCTGCAGAGGCTGGCAATGCCACTCTCCAATCCCACGACCATAGCAGTAGCACTGGTATCTGACCCCATGCACGTACTTCTCCCAGGAGTCTCCAATCTGGTAGAAGGTGCGGGTTTCTGAGTCCTGGCACTGGTCTGGAGGCACAAGAAGGACAGTTCACACTGGGTGTTACTGAAACCACAGTGGATTATCTACAAAAAAGTCCCAAAAGCAAAGAAGTCCCCCCTTTTTGCACAAAGAAATGCAGCGCTGAAAATACAAGTACATAAAGTGGCAATAGAACTGGAGTCTCAAATCAAGGTTCTTAATATAGCACTGCATGTATTAAGTTCTATATTAGGGGGCTAATTCAGCTGTGATGCATTTCATTTTCCTTCTAGAAAGAATTTCATCTGCTCTGGAGCTCAATTCTACCCTGGCCAATTGAGTTCATCTCTCATCCAAAGCTAAACCATGCTGCTCTCAAGAAGATCAAAGGCAAAAATTCCTCCTGCCTTCAGAATTCATTTATGCTTTAATAGCCCCCAGAATGTTTTTATTTTCAGCAGAATCTTTCCAGATTTACCATTGTATAAACCAAAGGGGGACAGAGCAGATCCTGAAATCAGCTGAACTAGTGTGAATACAGCACAGTACAGCACTTCAGCACACTTTCTACACTGACAACTGCATCTATGCCTGGCTCCACAAAAATTTTCAGTGAGAACCAGCATTATGTTTGCTTGGATAAATAAGAGCTTAGTTTACACAAAGCCAACAAAATTAAAACTTTAATTGCACTTAAACAGATAGCTGAAATCATCCCCTCACCCCTTCCTTCAAACTAGTAATTTTCAGGAGCTTTACATTCTATGTTCCTTGAGTAAACATGTACAGATACTACTGTTAATAAAGCAGAGCTTCACAACCAGCAATTTCCAATAGATTTTCCTGGCAATAGTTTGATGCTCTCTTGGACTTAGTAACTGCAAACCAAACAGCCAGGTCTTATCTTCCAATCAAGGTTTTCTAGGGAAGAGGGGGAGGAAGACATGAAATCTCCTTCCTGCATAGAATCATGATGGTTTTAGCTAACCTCCAGAGCACTATTAACACATGTTCTCATCCTGAGCTCTCTCTTTGCTAGACCAAAGGGCAGCCAAAAAATCAATTCTGTCCAAGGTAAGTTAATATATGCTAGTGCCCCTTCCTCAGGTCAGGGAGAAAACTCTGAAAGATTTTAGGATAGAGAAAGACAAGAAAACTGATCCTAGCATCAGTGCCCAGCTGCATGTTTTATCAGTGTTCAGGCTGAGAGCTCTGCTAAGCTGACAGCTGAGGTACCAGAATCCAGTCAAATGACCACAGGCTAACTGCCCTGCTACCACAACCTGCTACATTTTACACCATATGCTTGCCACAGTCGTGGTTCTTCTGTGGCAGCTGTGATAAGCCAAGCATATGTCCTTAAATTAAGTCCTTTCACTTACCCCCCAGCAAATGCAGTGTTGCTTCTAGTTTTGCTTTTGTACAATTCAGGACAGATAGTGCACAAAGACTGAGCCCAAACTCACACACCAGTTTCTCCATACCACAGCCAGTTTGTACAGAGGCACAAAGTGTGTCTGGCAAGGGGGACAGCCAGTGACTCACCTACAGGATCACACTTCCATCTGCCCCGGCCCTGGCCAAAGCAGGTGCAGTTCAGCATGTGCCCCTCATCATGGCGCTTGTGGAAGGTCTGGTTCACGTCGTAGGTGATGCCATCCACAATGCACTGGTCTGGGGGAGAGAGGAGAGTTCATCAGCAATAGGTGTAAGCACTGAGACAGAACCCTTCTGCCTGGAACATCACTGCCTTGCTAGATCAGCACACAGACTGATTGTGACCAGCTCCATCCAAGGCAGAGAGGAGCCCTCCTTTCTGTAATCTGTGACACTCACAGTGCTGCACACACAGACCTGCTCCCTAGTTCATCTATCAGCACTGTACAAATAAGCAACACTTGCAGAAAAGAGGTCTGTAGGACACAATCCAGCTACAGACCTGCCTCTTTGTTCCTTCAGACAGATCCCACATGTGAACAAAACTCTAAACCACCACACTGACTCTCTGGCCATCTCCTCTGAGGAACATCTCAGCTGAAACTCCTCAAGCTCAAATCACTGCAACTACACAAGGAGAAAAGGGCTGCTCCAAATTTATGAAGATACAATGAAGAAGTACAGCCATCCTCATCATGTTATTCTGCTGGGTATCACTGCTACTCCCTGTAGTAATCTGAAGGCAGAGGCAGACCTTTTACACACACTAGATGCTACTGGTGCCTCTCTTCCCTCATAACACAGTGACCAGACTCCATGCTGTAATACAATGGTATCACTCTATTAGGTTCAATGTCCATCTGGGATCTGGCCCAGAATTCCTAAAGCCAGTCTAATCACAGCAAGGAGCAGAAAGACAAAACAAACATGAAAACAAGCCCAGAAGCAAGTTGTTTTGTTAAGTGGGACCCAAGAGACCCAAGTTCAGGTCTGGAGTCAATCCTGGACCAGCTGTCCTTGGGGAAGTGAGTCCATGATTCCCATGATTTTATTCCCCATGATATTTTCCCACACCATGGGCACAGCATCTGGATAAACCAAGGAGTGCTCAGACTCTCCTGCAGGCGCCAAGGTCTGGCTGCTGTGTTTAAACAGCTCTACTCAGATAGATAACCTCTGCCTTTTGAAAAAGCCAAGTATCTCTACCCTCTCCTCAGCAAGAAAGACCACTTCAACTCCAGAATGGAACTGCAGAGAACTAGCTGTGTAAGTGGAAACAGGACTTGCACAGCCCAGAACTTTGAGCAGTGCCTTTCACGCTGAAAGGAACACATTAAAAAATCCCTTCCAAAGCCCTTGAGGGAGTCTTTC
>NW_005054507.1:586078-598534 GCF_000277835.1 Geospiza fortis | reverse complement strand
TTCCCTATAAATTATATCCCACTTCAGCAGTGGTGTTAAAAGAGTCCTTTTCTTGGCCTCTTGACAGCAACCCCCCTGCCTTTTCCAGACATGAAGCCAATGCCGTGAGCTAGCTGTAGGATGATCAAATGTCTGTGCTTTTAAGTCTTCTTTTTTTGGTATTGCTTAAGTACTTCTCCACTTGGACCACTCACACAAACGAGTAAATAAATAAGAGTAATCTCCATGCTTTCCTGCCAGCCTTCCATATAGATTAGCCAGCAAAAGGCTAATCCAGCACAAAGGAATTGAAAATTTCACTGCAGAACAATAAAATACAACAGCTCTGCTTTCAAACTTCAGACTAGTCTGGAGTTTTGTCTGTTCTTGAGGCAGGGAGGTGCCTATACTGAGCTCCATGTAAAATCACAGTGCTGCCAATTCCTATATGTAGACAAAAGGAGGGAGGGATATCATGATCAAGACAAGTTTTGCCTCTGCTTGAGAGCCTGGAATATACTTTTCCAGCACATAAACAAGACAAGAACTTCACAGCTCCTCTAATCTTCTTACTACTCCAAGCAGTAAACAACAGTTCCTGAGTGTGGGCTCAAGCCCACAATGACAGAAAAGAATACCAACTTCTGCCACCTCCCACTTAGAGTGAAGTGGTGATATCAACACGAAATTCAGTACCTCTGAGCTGTGAATAGGCAATGCAGGTCCATTCTCCACGGCCATTTCCTACACAAGTACATCTCATCATGTGGCCCATGTCATGCTGCTTATCCCACTGGTCCCCAACACGGTACATGACGCCATCGTTGGTTGTGCAGATTTCTTCATGGGCTGGGTGAGAAGAAAGCAAGAGGATATTTACGAGGCCAGAATTTACAAGATCTTGAGGACTGAGACCATTTGCAATGCCCCTTCATGCTAGGTAGTGGTTTCTGCATCTTAACAAGGAAACTTTAGGCACACACTCAAATTTATGTTCTCCAGCAGATCTATACGAGCAGATCTAATGATATAAACTTCTGAAGTTTTCAGCTGTAGAAGTACCTCCTGTTGCAAAATCCTGTGCAAAATTAAGGATTCGTTTATGAACTGATTCTATTCTTAACTTTATAGAAGGACTCAAAAATTACTGGGAGTATCAGAGAAACTTATAGGAAAAACTCCAAGCACCCAACATTATCTGAAGAAGTAGATGAAAGACAAGAAAAAAATTAACAGTAAATTCCAGCAAGTCTCACAACAAAAAAGTTAAATTCACCAAAATTTGACAAAAATAACCTCTACTGGCAACTATTTCTTTAGTCCTCCATACTCTGTCACAAGTAAAGTTTAATTTAAAAAAAGAAAAATAAACTAACTAGTATCATGGAGTATCAAGGACTCACACCAGCTGAAGAGCATGCCTACCACTGGCTTGTAGCAAAGAAGTAATGAAAATTGTCTTCTCCTGGCACTGTCTAAATCTCTGCTAGAGGTGGTCAGTGGGGAAAAAAAGGACAAAAGAAAACATGAGAAATGCCTTAAGGGTTTCAGGCTGAGACTCAGCTCATTAGAAGTCATCAATATCTGATCAACAACAGAGATCTTCACTTTCCAGCACAAAGAACCACGTGCTCCATAAGCCCTTTATGGCTCTCAGCCTTACCAGCCATGGGGCAGAAGCCAAACTTCTGGTCAGCATCGTAGTTCTCCGTGGTTCCACACCACTTCATGTTGTCCCTCCGTCCCTCGGAAGTGCAGTCGGTGTAGTTGCGGTTGTTGTACAGGAAGGGGAAGTGGCACAGAGCACCATTGGAATTGCCACCCCGTGTCTGGACCAAAACTGTACCAAAAAATGAAGGGAACAGATGCAAATTCAGCCTGTACTCTCTCTTAGCATGCATGGAAGAGCTTGGAAAACAAAACACTAGCACTACTTTTTCCCATGTGTGCCCTGTATATAATCCACAGGCCTCTTTTCTTGGCTTTAATTAATTCAGATGTGGAAACATAAGCTTTGCACGAGGTCAGCTCAGTTCAAGCTTTGCTCTGGAATGAGTTGCAGAGCCAGCCATGGGAATTCCCAGGAAACAGGGAAAACCAAAGCTTACTGTGCTTGGGAAGGAGCTTTGCAAATGCCTTCTCCCAAGGCCTAGGGAATGAAATAAACTCACAGCTCTCAGCATACCTATATTATCTCTGAAGCCATTTCCCAGTGGTGCCCCTCAGCTCTAAGGGAAGCCTTCACCCTCAGGAAAGGGTTACAGCTCAGTTATGTACAACAGGACAAGCCAAAACCTCTCTGCAGGCTGGAAGCTTCATGTTTTGCAAGCAGCAGTGGAAAGAGGGCTGTAATCTACCTGAACTAATCACCTCTTGAGCAACTCTGCTTTACAAATATTGGAGAACAACAAGACATTTACTGAGATTTTTCTATATCACATTTCTCTTTTCCACACTGTATCACAAGAAGCCTCTCTAAAACATGAACATGTACATGGACAGGGACAGAGTTTGGATGGTTTTTTTGGGTGTTTGTCTTTTTAAAAATGAAGTATTATAAGTGCTGCAGAAAAAGGCTTGACTTTTATCAGGAAAAAACAACCAAAGTAGAACAGAATTTTAAAGTCAGTGTCTATGCAGTGTAAGAAGCAGTATTTCATGTGGGAACATGAAATATTCTTTCCAAGGTCTCAAGAAGCAGCCTGGACACTGCTCCATGGATGTCTGACAGGCACTCCAGGAAGTACAACCACACAGGTAGACAGATCTGTGCTGTGAACACTCACCATCCACCGACAAGAGGCAATGCTGCTGCCTTAGTCATGCCCCAGCTCTTGATCAGTGACCACAAATCACATGAAGAGCACTGCTATATATGGCAGCCCGGCTAGACAGCCAGGATGGAGGGAGTGACAGGACTGCACAAACTGTACTCCATGGACATCCTCCTCTTTGCAGCCTAATATGGGCATTGCTTGAAGCAATTCACCCAAGCAAAGCCAAAGATAAGCGTCCCTTGGGCGAAAGCTCCACCATGACCAGGTACTCCCATTCTGAGGTCAGCTCAGAGAACAGGACTCAAAGGGTACATCTGTAGCACCCTCCAAAAACACCAAGAGCATACAAGTGCTCTGTTACCAGGCAGCCCTCCATTCACAGCCTCGAGTCCTTCCAGACTGCTGGAATTTGTTAGGCAGGCCGTTCCTGATTCCTCTGCTCCCTCCTCCATCCCTCCACCAGGGTCACATGCATGTGAAGGCCCTGTGAGGGGAGCTCACCGTTCTGCTCGGTACAGAAGGAGTATCTCCTGTCCTGCTCAAAGTTGGAAGTGGTGCTGCACCAGAAGTGCCCATCCGTGCGCCCTTCGGTGGTGCAGGAATAGAAGGTCCTTCCATCGTAGGTGAAAGGCAGCACACAGGGCTCTCCATCAGAATTGCCACCATACGTTTGGGTCACGGCTTCAGAAAGACAATCACAGCATTAGACTGCAGTTTAAAGCAATTCACAAATTTCAGAGCTCTAAAACAGCAACAGTCCCTCCAGGCCAAGTTGCTGGTTGCTGGGAACTCACACTGACTGCCAAGGAGCCGGGCCAATACACACCAAGAGACAGCTCCATAGCTGTGGCATTACTCCACATTCTTTTCCAAACATATATTATTGCAGCTCCATTTGAATGAAGTTATTAATGCTGCTCTCCAAGGGCGCCGTTTCCCCTCACCAAGTTATAAATAGCTCACTGGGAAACATTCCTGCCCTAAACAACAAGGCTTCAAATAACCAAAACATTTCGTCCCCACCTTGCACCTTTCTCCAGTACATCCTCTTCAGAGGACATTTCTGACATGCACACAAAGGGTACTGCTCCCCAAGGGCTCTGTTTCCCCTCAGCAGGTTATACACACCTCACTGGGAAACATTCCTGCCTTAAACAACCAGGCTTCAGATAACCAAACCATTTCTTTCCCTCTTGCACCTTTCTCCAGTATGTTTTCTTGAGAGGATATTTCTGACACACACACACAAAGGGTGCTGCTCCCTAAGGGCTCTGTTTCCCCCTCAGAAGGTTATATACAGCTCACTGGCCAACATTCCTGCCTTAAACAACCAGGCTTCAGATAACCAAACCATTTTGTCCCCACCTTGCACCTTTCTCCACTATGTCTTCTTCAGAGGACACTTCTGACATGCACACAAAGGGTTCTACTTGGAAATTAAGCCACAGGACAGTCCTAGAGACCTCACAGCAGCTCATACCTATCTCCTGGCAGCTGACTCCGTTGCCCAGGCAGGTGCACAGCATCTGCTGGCTGCCCTGTGTCTTGAGCCACTGCATGCCCACGGAGTAGACGACGCCGTTGTCGGTGATGCACTGCCCGTAGGGCTGGGGCTGGGGCTGCTGCGGCTGGGGCTGGTACAGCGCCGTCTGCACGTTCGTGATGCTGGGGGAGCCAGAGCCTGCAGCACAACGTGGCACAGAAGGGACATGTGGCACTCAAAGCTCAGCAACAGAAGGCTGCCATTAAGTGCTGAGATAATAAAACCTCAGGCACTCCAGCAGACGGAAGGCACGACACTCTTAAGCTTCCCGAGACGTGGCTTAATTATTCCACTTTGCAAATTTTGAAATTAGAAGAATGACTCCCCCTCTCTGCTAATGACAGCCTCTGGCTACCAACCCTGTAGAGTGGCTTTAGAAAGCATTTAGAAAGTCTTTTTCATACAACTGCTTAGAAAACAATTTTTTGGGGGGAAAAAAAAATTAGTTGAAGGAAATGTAGAATGGAAAAATCAAGATCAGTGACAAGAGAATAAAAATTAACAAGGGAGTAGGGAGATAAGGCAAAAAGATTAATTTTGAATTTTTCATTGAGAAACAAGAAGAATAATTTAAAATGTATTCTTTTACTCAGCAATTTTAAAACTTCAAATCAAAGTTTTTAGCATATTACGATTTGAAATAACACTGAGAGACAAAGAGGCTTGTTGTTGTCTACATCATATGAATTTTTGCTAATGATTCCCACAGGAACCTCCACAAATTCAGCTCGGCTGAAATAGGGGAAGTAATAATGGAAACCCTTGAAAATACTGTCATCCTTGAAGCGTTATTCATTTTGAAGTTCAGACCTTCTGAGAGTTTTGTTAACCTGCTGGTACCAAACAGTTAAAGGTCATTTACCAAGAAAAATTTAGTGTAGGCACTGCAGAAAAACAGAAGTTCTACATTGCACTCACTGATAAGAAACCTAGATCCTTAAAATGACAAAAAAAAAAAAAAAGAATTTAGGAGCTGAAGATGTAAACCTTGGGCAGAAAAAATATGCTACCCGTAAACTAGGCAATATTTCATACTGAAATTACAAGCTATCTCATGTACAGATACTAAACAGCATTGTATACATTCCTTGACATTTTTGGGTTTTTAAGCTCAGCCATTAGTAGGTGTATTTATCATGTCAAAGAAACCAGATGGTCGCAGTGGGGTTTAAATAAAGGACATTTCAAGAAAGTTACCCTGAGGGGAATACATAAAGTTCAAACATTAACTTGGAGTGCCATGCTCCCAAGACAAAGATAGCTCCTGTGGATGCAGGGCCCTGGATGTGATTTACTGCCCTGTGATTGTGCAGGCAATCCCATCTGTATGTGCCAGCCCCATTTGTGTATGGGAACAAGGTACCAATTAATCTTATCTCCACATGCAATAACAAGGAGCATCTTCTGAACTCTGACCCTCTTTGCTGCTGATCTTTCCCAGACAAGACTCAAAATACTTGAATTAGGATGGAACAACTCAACTCCAAGTCCTAACCTGTCAAAACATGCCATTCCTCTTCCCCTTCCCTCTGTTCCACGCCATGATGTGCCACTTACCAGTGCTGGTGGTGTGCAGGGCTGTGTGCCTCTCACACTTCCACTCTCCCCTGCCATTCCCAGTGCAGACACACTGCAGCAAGTTGCCTCGGTTGTCCTTCTTGCTCCAGGTGTCTCCAATCCTGTAGGAAGTCTTGGTGTCGTGGTCATTGCAGCGATCTGTGTGAGGAACAGGACTCTCAGCTGGGCCTGCACTGGGCAGCTCCCAGCACTCCACCACCAACTCTACCAAACAAACTCCTCCTTTAAAGCCTGAATTAAAGGCCCACCTCATTCTCTGGAGCCCACTACTGCAATTCCTACATGAACTAAACTGCACAGGCTGAGAGCATCCCAAAATCCTGAAAGATTTCCATTCACTTCCAGAACTGTGCTTTCACTTTGCAGCCATTGTCAAAATGAGCTACTTTTTAAAGCCATTCTAAACTCACTCTGTCTAGCACGCACCCCTAAAGCTAAACTTGTTTTAATGATCCTTTCTTTTTTTTCAAGCAAAAAACAGGAGTCTTTGCAGCTTGGTCATTTCATACACAGGGGACATTTCAAGTTCAGGATTCTCTCTCATATGGAAGGGACTAAAACCTGTTTGAGGGTAACATGTAAAATCCCATTTCTTTCAAAAGAAGCCTGCATGAAGCTGCAGAGAAGTTAATACAAGCTGCTCAAGTAATACCAGGAGTACCAGACTTTCTAAATCTCTTTAATAACCCACAGCCCCCGATGAATTGAGCAAATGGGTTCAAAGGACAGCACAACAAACTACTTTTGTCTGGATGCCAGATCCACATGGATTAGCTAGTTCTTCTTCCATTACAACATTTTACCTTCTTATTCAAGGGAAACTTGATACAGTGGCTCAAATATAATCACAGATCAATGAACATGGATTTATGAAGAACTGTGGAAGGACAGATGCATTAAGCCAGATTGCCACTGAGAGAGCACATGGGACAGAATGTGAATGTAGAAAACATGTTACTGATTCACACTGCTAAGAATGACCAGGAATTGGGCATTTGCCAGAAGTATGGTAAATTGGTGAGGTATTCATCATGCAATTTTGCAAATGTGAAAAAAATGTGTCTAATGGACACACTTCTCAATGAAAAGCTGAAATGTCACGGAAGCAACCAGCTGTGATTCTGGAAAATGCTGGCCATAAAAGATACATAACAGCAGCACACACTTGAAGAGTAATGTCATTTTGTGGGCTAGAGGTATCATTTTATAGACATAAATTTGAATTTCTCTATTCAAATGTAATTGGAAAACAAAATGAAAAATGAACAGCTCCTTATACTGCAATTTCCCCCACAATACAACAGCACAGAACTCAGTGATGGAAAGAAAGCTACTGCCAAAAGCATTTTATTAGTAGTAATAAGTCCTCCAAAATTCACAAACAACACATTCTGTTTTATTCATTCCCATTTGACAGCTAATGATTTTTCCCCACATATCTTTAACTGACTTAATATTGTCAAGGCTGGATTGATTTTTATAGCTTATTTCTTGACCAAGACTCTCCAGATCTTCCATTTTCATCTCAACCCTCCTTAATGTCTTATTCTTTACTGCTGTTTATATCATCAAGGCTGCTGTTCATATCAGCAAAAATCCATTATTTGTGTGCCCCAAGGGAACTGAATATGAGGCAATTGAAAGGCTACAGAAGAGTTTCTCAAACCTTGCATAACCAAGGTGTAAGGTACAAAGTTAAACTTTCTTGAGGCAACTGGTGTAAACCTGAGACAGAAGTAAGGTCTGTGGTAGAGCTAACAGGACTGGAACAGAAGGTCAATAAACAAGCAAGATTTTGGGTTTTAAAAGTCCTGTTTGCTCTGCAAATACAAATAAAATGGAGAATTTGCGGTAAAGTCCCTCAATGATGCAAAAACTTAAAAAAAAAAAATCACCTGTGCTGCTGGAGCGGGAAATGGGGTGGGAAAAGCAATAGGTGAGATGGTAGATCAGGCAAAACAAACCCTGGTTTAGCTAACAAATAAACAGTAATAGAGAGAAAGAAGTAAGAAAATATTTTAATCTTGCAGATCCTACTGTTGGAAAGGGTATTTAACCTAAAAACCACTCAATTGTCCCTCAGAAGGCTCCTTGAAAGCACAGAAATTCATGTCCTAGGCTAGATGCTCTGCCATTTTGTGGGCCAAGCCATTTCCCTGATTTCCTGGGAGATGCCTGGCTGTGGCTCAGCTGACATCCAGATCCCTTACACCTTTCTCTCTCCATGAGATTAAACCCCCAAATAATCCAGGAACCCTTGTCCCAGCGCCGATGAACAGCTCTGGGGAGTGTGCCCAGACAGCAAATGGTGACCAAGACACCACCACAGGCCTCTGTCCCCTCGTCTGTTTCCCGCCACTCCTCAGGGGATACCCGTCCCTCTCAAACTACTGTTACTTGCACAGGGCAAACAAAGGAATAACTTTCCTTTCCCATGCAGGACGAAAAGTAAGTAGGAAAATAAAAAAAATAAGTAAGCTAAATGAAGCATAGGCTGGCACTTACTTCTGGAGGTGCAGGTGATGCGGCCGCTGCCCTCACCGAGGCAGGTGCAGTCCACCATCATCCAGCCCTGGTAGGGCTTCTCCCAGGTCTCTCCCACCACATAGGATGTCCCGGCCGTGTTGTCGTAGCATCGCTCGGCTGTGAGGGGAAAGCGGATCAGAGCCCGCCCAGGGCATTCCCACACGGGGACACCTCAGGGAGGATGAGGAGAAAGGGCCCACACACCCTGAGTGCGCTGAGGGAGGAGGAAGGAGCAGCCACTTACCCACAGGCTTGCAGGTCCACTCGCCCTTGCCGTTGCCCAGGCACACACACTCCAGCATGTAGCCGCCTGTTTCGTGGGGCCGGCGCCATGTATCGCCGATCTTGTAGGACTGGCCGCCCTCATGGCAGCGATCTGTGGCGGCACACAGGGGAGGCGAGGTGAGGGACACGCCAGGGACGGCATGGTGGTGACAAGGTAAGGGCCATCTGGCCAGGGGCAAAGGGGGTAAGCTGGGGTAAGGGCAGCAAGAAGGAGGAGGGACATGGAGGAGAATGAGGGGGGACATTGGCCTGTAAAATGGCGCTCAACATTTCCCGCCATTTTCTGTTGGAGCCCACTATTTTCTGCACTTCCCAAGCCCTGTCCTCTTCCCTCAGCTAACTTCTCCATGTTCCAAACCCCAGCTGATGAAAAGGGAATGCCAGGGAGTGATGAGGCCGTGTTTCTCCCTCAGACCCTGCTCTCGGCCTGAGGGCTGCCGAGAGAGGGTTTGCCTCCATCTTGTTTGAGGCAACGCCACTTGGGCTTCTCTGCGGCCATTCATGAGGGACATGGTGGCCAGGACATCATGTGGAGGATAAGGAGGTGCTTGGTGTGACAGCCTAGCGGGAAATTAGACCTCTTTTGTGACAGTCCAGTAAGAAATCAGACCTCTTCTGGGGTTTGGAAAGCCTGCCCGGGAAAGGCAGATTCCCACCCATCAGTGCCCCACAGCTCTGAGGCAGCTCAGGCTGAGGGAGGGCTGCATGGTGCAAGGCAGTTCGCAAACACAGGGTTTGTTTCTTTGGAAGAATCCAAGGGAAAAAAAAAAGGAAAAAAACCCCACATCCCATCGTTTATTAAGAGCCAGTAAAATGTTTTGTGGGCTCATTTGTGAAAGTAGGGAATCTCAAAGCTCTGAAGATTGATTCAAAGCCAGTTGCAGCCAGTGAGACTCTCCAGTGAGCTCTAAACCAGGCTGATGATGAGGAAACAAGGCTGCTCTTACACTTGCAATTTCCTTACTGACTCTTTTTCTTACAACACTTATCATCCCTGCCCAATAAAGTGCCATTAAATTCAGAAGGGCTCCAGCTTTACTTGTTAGATTTAATGCATTATTTTTTTCCCATGCTACAATGATGGCTGGTTTCCGAGTCTTCTGTGGCAACACTACTAAGGTCTGCATGTGTGTCTTAAACAAGAAACTGGATACTTTTAACAGCAAGACTTTTCTCAAAAGGTACCTCAGAGACTTTGAAATCTCAGTCTAAAAATCCTGACACACAGCAATCTTCCTCTGGGCTCACAGAAAGTCCAATTATGAACTAAGGGGAAATTGTGAACAATTCAGTGACTCAATAAGGAAAGGATTTCCAGACAGAGACATGAAACAGGAGCTGGGGAGAAAGGACCAAGGGAAGAGAGAAGAGCAAGAGGAAAGTATGGGTCAGGCTAGCAAAAAAGGAGTTGCAGAAACATGTTAAGCTGCTGTCTGGATATCAAATCCCAGTTCCCTTACAGACAAGTGTTGATGACATTTTTGGAGGATGAAGGACTGGCTCTCAGGTAACATTCATTTATTATCATTTATTCTGAGTAGTCCCATTAATGCTGACTGTGTTATTTTGACACACCAGCTGCAGAGCAGACTTTTTCTCCAGCCAAAAAACTACTTTTATACTTGCACCTGTGAAGATGTAATTCTTGTACATAAGTTACTAGCCTGTATGGCTGCACACTAACAGTAATTTTTGACCTATGTTTTCTCACACAGCACTTGACCTCTTAAATAAAAGAGTTTGGTTGTGCAAATGTACAGGGGACAAGGACTATTAATTTTAAAGCTTTAGTGGGCTTTGGATTAAACTCCAATGCAACTGTAGCTAACAGGCACTGGGAATAGTGTGTAAATTGCTCTGGAAAATATGACTCTAATGAACAAGAGGTCTAGGAAGAGGCTCTTAGTTACATACTGGCAATGGTGCAGCTGATTCTCCCACGTCCAGCTCCAATGCAAGTACAGTCCCAGATCATGGAGTCCTTGGGGCGCTCATAGGTCTCCCCGACCCGGTAAGTGGATCCAGTGTATTTGTCAAAGCAGGTCTCTTCAGCTATGAGGGAGAAAAAATTAAAATAAAATAAAATAATCAGCTTCATGTAACCACATCAGTAACATGCACAGTCAACAGAAACACATTCCTTGCCTCCTCACACAGATACTCCTTTTATCCTGGGGAATAATGCCTATGAGTCTCTTCTTTCCTCATGGGATGAAACAGCAGAGAGGAAGTTGGGCGAAATTTGCCCCCTCAAGGCCCCCATGATGCTCAACAACTTCAATAACCTCTTCTTCCCTCCCTCAGGGAACCAAAAGTTGCACATGGCAGGCATGCCTGAAAGCATCAATCCCAGCTGTTTGAAGCCAACAGGAGAGAAGACAGGAGGGAGCAAACAACCCCTGGAAACTGTGTGCTTTGTCATGCTAAACCTCCTCAATCTGACTTAGCAAAAACTGTGTAGATTAATCCCAAATTCTGCAGCAGTCCCACCAAAGTCAACAGCAAAGTTCACTACTTGTGCATTGCTCACACTGATGCACAGGTAAGTGATTACAGAACATGAGTGCTGCCACCAGACTCAAGATGAGAAGCAGAACAACTTTCTGCACTGCTGGGCAGATAAAGTTCATTGTGTCATAAGGAAAACTTCCTATTGGACTTCAAAACTGTAAAAACTGGGAATCTCTGCTGGGGAAGGAAAAGTAGATTGAACCCTCTTTTATGGAGTAAGGGGACTGAGTACTCCTTAAAATACTCCAGTTGTGAGGCAGGCAGCACACAAACCATGCAGAACAGATGGCTGAGATGCTCACATCTGTCTTACATGAACACTATCAGCCAGGAACCAGCTTTTCATCTCTTCTATCTCCAGAGCAACATAAAGGAATTATGGCAAACCAGTGGCTTCAGACCAATAAATACAGATAGATTGCATCTGATAAACTGAACTACACCGAATCCTGGAGAGACACATCCTCCAGCAGACTTTGCATTTAAACTTCTTTCTGTTCCCTAAACTTTTTCTGCACAGACTAAACAATCTCATTTTACACTCAATTATAGAAAGCTCACAGCAAGGCCGGGAGGCTGTGGAAAGTTGTAAGTTGAAATATTTTTAAACAAGCTGACGACACTGCACAGCTATGAAAAGTTGGGGTGAAGCAATCAAACAGAGCAGAGCCAGAGCTGCAAAGTGACTCCAGATTTGAACTTCCCCGTGCGAGTCCAGGAGTCAGTTCAGTTCATTATAAAGAAGAGGTTGGCTCCAAAATTAATGTTTAGATCCAATCCTCCAGAGAGATGAGTGATGTTTGGCTCAGGGTTCTGGTGGCAGGCCCATCGCTAATGAAAAGCATTTCTTAAAATCCCAAGCCAGATCTTCAGTGTAATTGAGTGTAGATCCCATTACTGACCCTAAGTACCAAACTTCAGTGGAAAGCCTGGGCTGCCAGCCCTAACTCGTACAAGGCTTGGGTTACTCGGCACCAAAAGCCGCGCTGGGGTCTCGACGCAGACAAAAGGGGCCACCAAACTTACGTTCGGGCTTGCTCTCGCAGTTGAACCCTCGGCTCCCACCGTAGCAGGTACAGACCAGAGTGTTTCCCAGGTAAGTGCGCTCCCACTGCTGGTTTATCTGATAGTATCGTCCATTGTCATAGCAGGTCTCTGGGGGGAGAGCAGGAGGAACGGGGACGCAGAGGGGGGGAAAGAAAGCAAAGTTCGGCGTTACCGAGGGCAGCAGCCGGGAGGGAAGGGGCGCGGGGCGCA
>NW_005054507.1:536797-585504 GCF_000277835.1 Geospiza fortis | reverse complement strand
TCTGAACAAAATGGCTTTTTTTGAAGGGAGAGGCAAACTTTTCTTTTTTTTTTCCCGTGGAGCAGCGCTGCCTGTAAGCGGATACTGCTCCGTTCAGGAGGAGTAATGTTCTGCACAGGGGAGAAGGTGAGGTGCAACATACGGGTTGGAAATAGCAACTGTGAGTGATGTTTTATCTACGGCTGGGAACTCAAGGTTAAAAGCTTTCACACCTCGCTTGGAAAAATCGGTGTCATTGCATTCCATTCAAAATAAATTTAACACCCTCTTTGTCTGACTTTATTTCTTGCTGTCCAAAATCAACTCTGAGAAAAAAAAAAAAAAAAGTGAAAGAAATACTAGGTGTTGAGCCTTTATTAAGTAGAAGGGTTCTTCAGTGTGATGCCCTAATGTAACCTTGCTGTACACAAATTCTGTCAACCTCTTCCATCTGTCTTCTTCCCATGAGCATCTCTGCTGCTCTGGAGGGGTTTCTTTTCCCTAGTTTGAAGGAATACTGCAAAGCAGAGAGTGTGAACAGTAAGTGTGGCTCTCAGGCTGCCAGTGAACAAAGTGCATGCCCCATTCTGGTACAGTGCCTGGACCAGCACCCAAGTTCAGACCATAGAGGAAGGTTGTGTTTCATGCTTTGCACACTTATTTTGTCTTGGCAAAGGGATTGTTTATCTAAAAAGTCTGCTGCAGTTCCCAATGTATAAAAGCAACTCTTCAGACAAACCTGAGTGTGAAGTAGCCTACAGTGTTTCCAGACATCTTTAAGGTGCACATCCACAGCTTTCCGTAAGAGTTCTTCAGCATGTTGAGCTCCATGCTCTGGTTCCACTTCCTGCAAACCCTCTGTGTTCTCTTTACTGACGTGCCAGCAGTAACATCACTGCTGGGATGAAGGCTATGGCAGCAGGCAGAGTACTGACCCAGCACGTGCTCCATTCCAGGAAAACACGTACTTGCGATGTCAGGCAACTGTTTTCAAGGAAATTTCCCCTGTATGAGGAGTACCCACAGATACATTTACACAAGCTACTCTGCTGAAAACTTACTGGAAATTGAAACCTGACCTGGCAATTGAGGTGAGCTGTGGTGAGCTAATTCCCACCTTTCCTAATTTTTATTTTTAGATCCACCGCACTGCCTTTTTTAAATTTATCTATTTTTTTGAGTCACCATAGACTCATTGTCCCACATAATATTCACAGAATTAAGGTGGCCACAGCAAGGGAGAGTATTAGCTTTTGAAGCGGGACACAGCATCATAAGCCAGCAAATATCCAGTTTCTTGAAATGAGAACCTGCTTTCAGAAAGTGTTCCTGCTTTTCCGAGACCTAAGATATGATGTGTCATCCTCGAATTCCATCTCACACTCCACCTTATGTCTGGAATTCTCTGATAAAAGCCGGGTGAAAAGCACATAGTCAGAAAATGCTGCTGTTTGAGTGTTGGATGTACTTTACCTAGCTTGCTCCAAAAGAAGAATTACTGAGTGGAAATCAGTGGAAAAGAGGAGTTTCCATCCATACATGCAATGAGGAGGCAATTTGAGATCATTTTTCCAGTTACTGAGTATAGAGCCAATGGATGTGTGACCAGATCCTGCTGCTGATATAGGCTGCTAATTGAGCTCAATTGGCATGGAAAAGGAAAGGGTTATGAGAAGCCTTCAAGGACAGCAGGGTTATGATATATAAAATTTGCTCAGGGAAATCTGCTAAATGTAAGAGCTAAGTACCTAAGGAACAGGATGTAGTGGAATAAGCAAACATAAGGAAGAAATATCTGCTTTTAGCAATTATTTGCAAGTGGCATATAAAAGGTTCATGTGTCAGGTATAGTTCCCATGAAGGTTAAATTATTGACATTGACCTGATTTCTGTCTACTTTAAGTCCAGTTCATGTAATTTTGCACTGCACTTAGGTCTTCAAGGGCAGTATAAGTACTTACACAAACTGAAAATTGTATTGTCTGAAATTTGAATGAGAAAAGACAATGTCAGCAAGCGTGTGACTATGCTAATGCTTTCCACAGAATTAGTTACACAAATACAGGGACAAATGTAAGATCCTTGTTTGAGAAAACATTACTGGAAGCACATAAAACAAAATTATAATTTCCAGTGATGCTTAAATTAGTTTCTTGCATAGCCATCATTTACAAGCCAGCAGAAATAGTCTTACAAGTAGTATTTCAAAATTATTTGGAACGGCCTGGTTTCTTTTTTAAAGGAATCTCTGACAGTAATTACAATACAAGCATGTAGTAATTATTATACTGCATACTGTTAAACTTTGTGAGATGTCTCTTATTTATTTCAGGAAAGGGATGTAGCTCCTTTGTCTGTCCCTCTGTCAGTTTGTCCCTCAAGCTAACAGGAAATGAAAGGAAGATTCACCTGAAATCTTCCTTCAGATGACATCAGTTTGAATTTATAAACCACCCGTTCATGGGTTCTGCATCCAAATAAGGGCTAGGAATGTCCCAAACCTCTGCTTTGGCCATTGGTATTCTGATTCATGTTCTTGGTCTATTCAATTTTTTTTCCTACTGAAATCCTACCTTTTTGACTCTTGGCTACGAAAGGCACATACCCTTATAAGGTTCTCCTGACTTTTGTTGCTCCATTGTATTGCTCTGCAGATAAACCTCTCCACTTGATTTCCTTTACTGCACACACTTGTGGGGAGCCACACGTGTGACTGGGAGCATGGTCTGTCCCTGTAGCCATTCTTCGGCACATTCCAACAGCAAAGAGAGGGTGAATCAGTACATAAAGGACCAATCCAAGTCACTTGTTATTCTATAAGTAACCTCAGAAAAAAAGGCCACTTGGGCTTAATTATGTCCTTCTAAAATTATTGCTTATAAGGAACAGGAACCATGAAGAGAAAAGGTCAGGATTCCTCTCCTTGACATAGGGAGACCATTAAACGCTTCCTGCAGTTCCCAAATATTTTGCAAGAACCCCTGTTGCGAGCTGAAAATTTCTGAATCATCACAATTTCAAGTCTGTGGTTTCTGTTAGGTCACAGCAAAATTCACTTCAAGGCTGCTGAGGCTGTGCTGCACAGTGCTTCATTCACTGCTGAGTGTCTCGTCCAGGAATCCGGAACAGGGCTCTTGAAATGAAATCCATTCCTTCTGCCCGTTAGCTGCAGCTTCAGGGACTCGGCACAGGAATGAGTTTCATCGGGTATAAATACTCTCTGACAGGACATTAACTGCATCTCAAGCACTATCAATGGAAATTCCTTCTCTTCTCCCTCCTCCCCACTCCTTCCCAACGAATTGTTCAGTGTCATCAACACGGAAAAATGCATTTCCTTTCTCTAGCTGTCCCTGGATTAGGAGATTTAGTTTGGCCTACCCAAATTGTTGTAGTTTGCCAGTGATGAGAAGTTTGCAGCCACAGCTCTTGTTTTGCATTAGAGTCTGCAGTACTGTCAGCCCCAGGCATTTAACTCTTGTGAGCCACTCCCTGCAAAATCAGGGGAGCAGCTTTGGAGGGCAAGGGAGAAGAGATTTCCATTCTTTCCTGGGTAGAGGAGTTCTCCTGGGGCTTTCAGGTTGTTTGTTTGTTTTCCTGACTTTCAATTAGGTATTTACATCACATACTAGTGATTTAAGAACAGAACCTGAGATCCTGACATGCTTCCTGTTGCCAAAACATCAACAAAAATGAGAACTCTCATTAGACCCATGACAATGGGAATTGGCAAGCAAGTGGCACGGGACAGTCCCTCATTCCCTGGTGAAGCTTCCAGATGGAGAATACCAGCTTCAAAGAGCTGAAAACCTGTTCTTCATCACATTTGAGATGTTTGGCAGAGACTTTTACAGATGCCTGAATCCTACCTATGTTGCCCTAAATACTAAATACCCCATCCTGATGCCCCTACAGAGAATTCTGCAGCAGCTCTGGGAACTCTCAGGACGGCTCTGGAACTCTGAGTTGCTGTTTCAGGATGCGTCACGAGCATCGCTGATTGGGACTGTGGGACCTGGCTTGGTGTCCCACACCAAGCACAGTGGGGCCAGCTCTTGAAAAATGTTATTTTCGGCAGAGTTGGAACTATTTTGTCTCAAGGGCTGTTCCATCTCCCAGTTGATGTCTGCCCTGCTCACATTCTGTTGGCTGTTTTTATTTAGTCATTACGGGTTTCTAACAATAATTTGACTTTTGACTAATAAAGGGTTTTTTCTTTTAATGAAAGGGCAACAGTCAGTTATGTCCATTTTGTTAGGATCACTTGCATCTCCCTCAAAGCCCAGAAACAGAGCTGAAACCCTCCCTTTTTCCACAGCACTTTTAAAAATACTAAAGCAAAGTGAAATAACGGTGATATCACCACCAGCAGCATGAGGTGAACTTGGCCACAAACCCTGGTATTTGAGTGCAATTCATTTTATTCTCTCCCAGTGAATATGGCAAACCACACTGAGTCTTGTTTGGTTTTAGGCAGGCCTGGTTAAAATCCAGAAATAAATGCTAGTGCTGGGTTGAGCTTGGCTTGCTGTGAGGAAGTTGAATACACTGAGCAAGCAAACAGCCACATATTATGATGATTATAGGGGAGTGCATAAGGGGTTGAAATTGAGAGTCACAAAGGGCTGAACTGAGCCAGGAGCATGCAGAAGGGAAATGTTTTGGCTCCAAGCTGCAGTTTGTCCCCTGTTTCTTTCTTACCCCTTCCACCCAGCATTATATGGAGCCAAAAGTGTGGATAGCTCTTTGCTGCCAGTTTTGAGGGGTTTTCTTTAATTTTTTTTGTTTGTTTCCTTCTTCTTCTTTTACTGTAAATAATCTGGTTTTTTGGCTGCATTCTCAGAGATGAGAGAAGCTCTCACTTTCGCTTGTTTTTCAGCCCTGCCCAGAAGTTCTCATTGGCCTTCTGCTCTATACTTTCCAGCTTCTGGGGTAGAACTTGAGTCTTCTCCCTGTCTTCATTCTCACTTTCTTCTTCTTCTTGCTTTTCCACCCTCTGCCTTCCGGTAGTCCAGGCCAACAAGATGTTCCTTGGTTTCTGATGTATTTATTTTAACTTGGCCGTTTCTATGGTCCAGCAATAGTGTCACTTCTCCTGTGGGACTTTCACAACTCTTTCTCTTCTGTGGATGGGAATCCAGCCCAGAGAGAGGCCCAGAGTAAGGCAGAAGGGCTGCTTCTGACTTATTCAAACCCTCAGTGGAAGCTGAGATTCTAGCAAGAAATTGTAATAAAGCAGGCTGGACTTTCATTCTGTGTCAATCTGTCAACTCACAATTAGTCTGAAGCCAGGGCTCCTTACAGGTATGATTCCTCTCTGGGGAACCAAAACTGTCCCTTCTTTGCCAAGGGACAGTTTTGGTTCTTTATAGACATCAGTACTGAAATTATTTTTTCCTCCCATCACTTCCATTGGAAACTTTTAAATGGGACTCAAGCTGGTAAATGGAGCTACCTTAGTCCTAATGTCTCATTGCCTAACTGTTTCTGGGGTGGCTTCCTGTTACCTTCCAGCTGTGCTTGGATTAATTTTGGTTGAAATTTGGGCCTCATGGCAAAGGACTTCCTATACTGACTCAGAAAATTTCTGCTCTGTCATTAATCCTTTGACTTCCTTCTTTACTTTCAACTGTTGATTATAATGGGTTAGGCTCTTGTTTTTTTCCTGGTACTCAAAACTGATAATAGTCTGCATACGTTTTTTGATTCTGGTCCTTTTTCTGGTTTTGGGGATTCTTTACATCTTGGACTGGCTTGGAGCTCGTATTTTCAGTCTGTAGTGAGCCACCTATCCATGAAATCATACAGATTTGGAGCTTTCCAACGGCTGTCACTCACTTCATTTGCCTTTCTGACAGCATTTATGGAGTTTGCAGCGTGCTCACTCTTGAGATGATGAATGACTTGTAGTAACAACAAATATACATGGTTTTCATGGACCATTTTACATCATTCTTTTTGCCATCTACCCTGAAGCAGCCCCACCAAAGGAGTTTGTGTGGAAATGGAAGCTTTATCACTGATAGAATTCAGCCTTGATGTATGAGGGATTGGCTCAGCTAGAGATGCTGCAAGAGGTTTTCCACTGGGATATCACAAGTGAAAACAAGTCAGTTTGCCTGGAACAAGGAGCCATGCCCATATTCCAGGAATCTGTTTTGCTACTTCCAAACACTTACACACTGATTTAAAGCTTCAAAGTGTTTTGCAGGAAAGCTGGTGATTCAGACACATCTCTTCTCTTGCAGAATTCTCCTCTCAAGCCCAGCCAGCACCTCTGAGTGCTGGGCAGAGGGATGGCTTCATAGTTTGGCCTACACTTTCTTGGCAATACTTTTCCTGTAATGGCATGGAAGCAGTGGCCAGGCAGGTACTTAGGCATGTAATGGATGGAAAACTAAAGCTCTTATCTTATAATAAGGCAGTTGCCAGTCCAGCCCCTTGAAGTGAGCAAAAAAATTTACATTTTTCTTAAAAGGTGCAGAATTTCAGCCTGTTAGCAGGATGTTCTAAAATAATAATTATCATTCCCATAGGTATGGAAACAGAGGAGGGAAAAAAGCTGTTTTAAAGGGGAAAAAAAATGAATAGTTTGACACTGTCTGAAGAGAAAAGTTTCTCTTTATGTTGTCCAGGACTGCTTCTGGCAAGACCAAAAAAGCTGAACATTATTATTAAGTGAAGTAGGAAGAGTTTCAAAGATGCATCATATCTTGGTCATATGCTAAAAACAAATATCCCAAAGCTCTTGATGATGCATCTGGTGTTTGTACTGATTGAATATGTCCCAAGCCAGCTATATTTATTGGAGGCACATTTTTGCTTAGCCAGGTCATGCAGAAATTGAAGTAAACATTACCTAAATACATATCATCAGATTGGGGTATTAATCTGGCAGGATTAGTATAAACCCACTTGCTGTCCATTCCATGTCTGAAAGATTTATAGGGGAAGGTAGAAGCTTTAGAGTCTGCAGATATACGTTGCTTCTGCATGTGATTATAGTCTCCAGATTTATATACAATGTGGAAAGAGGTCGTAGCTCACTTTCCAGGAACAACATTCACATTTTCCACAGAGTGCATTAGTATAAAGTGAAGATTAGGTGCTCATAAAATGAAGGGAAAGTTTTGACAGAAGGTCTCTTCAATTAATTTACAGTCCAAAATGTCATGTGTAGTATTGAAAATTAGTGCTACACAAAGAATTTGTCTCCTCATGGACTCTTCCTTCTCCCTTTTTTTAAATTTTGTTTCAGTGGTGCACAGGAACATAGAAATGGAAAGCTGCAAAGGGCCTATCTAAGTCTCGTTTCTTTAGAAAAAAATTTCATGAAATACAAATTTGAAAAATTACTCTTTTTCCTCTATCAAATAAAACATCCTGAGACATTTCTTATAGGGAAGTCAAAGTGGGAAAGAGAAACACATACCTTTGATAGGAATTTTTATAGAAGATGGAGCACCTGTGTATGGGAAAGAGATCTTTAAGACAACAGAACCCTAAGGATCACAGAAAAAGCAGTAGTGTTTTACCAACATTGCTGGAAGATGGTAAAGCTCTGTGGCAGAGCTTTGGGCTCTGGACACTGCTGTCTAAGCCCCTCTGAAATGTAGGGGGCTCAGGTCAGCCTAAGGACATCTACCTCCCATGTGTTTGTGGCCTAAGATTGTCTGACAGGCCAGGTCCCAGAGACTTGTGAGCCTGAATCTCATTGAAAGACAGTAAATTCTGGTGTCCCAGTGCCTGAGTCCATACAGCCCTGTCCTTTATGCCCCTGGCTCCTGCAGAAACAGTGTCTGGTAGGAACTTTGCCAGTGGGAGGCAGATCAGCTGAGGGGAGCACTGTCAGGCCAGAGGCAGTTCAAGGCACTGAATTCCTTGCTGTTGTTGGCTCTCAGCTTGGAGATCTGTGAGGCTTTGCAGCTGAAAGGCTCACATTCTGACCCTGCAAAGACCAATTAAAGTGTGGAGCTTTACCTGCTGCAGTTATTCCACTATTTGATTTACCTCACCTGAATAAAGACAGGCATGTGCTTTGTATATCTGCTCCCTGCACTCTGAGCAGCATTTAGGTACCTTGGTATCCTCAGCCTTGCCATGGGAAAGTGTGTAGGAATAAACTGCATGACAGGGTCATAAATTACAGGGAGAGTAGAGCAAATCTTGGCAGCAGATCACAGCTACTGGAGAGATGAGAGCTGTGGCAGACACATGAGGAGAGAAGCAAAGGAAGACTAATATTTAAGAGGAAGGCAGAAATTTTACTACTAGACTTTGTTCCATTGAAATGAGACCATTTCTGACCTTGGTTTCTTTGGGAGCAGGCTCAGTCTCCTAATTTCTGTTTAATGTTTTTCTTTTTGTCTCAACTCTCAGGGAAGGATTGATGCTTTAAGACCATTAGAAATTCTTCCTTCTTTTTAGAAAAGCCAACCTGAAACCATAAAGTGGCACTGATTTTAAAGCAGGCCAGAGCAATCTCACAAAATTGCTCTCAATACATACTGTCCATGCCCATCTGCAAATCCATAGACTGCAGCTATATCCCTAAATTTGTGTGTCAGCCTTCACAGGATGTGGGCCTAAATATTCCTTCCACATTCAGTGTCCATCACAAACTCTAAGCACCATTACTATGTAAAATTAATTTTTTTTCTTTGAAGTTTCATAGACTTATAACATTCTCATAAGTGTGTTTGAAAACTGTGGTGTGACTTTAAGATATGCTTGGAAAACCTTCAAACAATTACAAATATGCACACCAAAAAAATATCTGTGCTTGGATGAGGTAATCCACAAGAGAGTTTCCAGTTGGCCTTTTGAAAACCAAGTATTTCATATATAAATGTCAACGTTAATTAAAAATCAACACAGAACAGGAAATAAAACCCCATAATGCTGTATTGGTTATGATCTGAATACACTGATTAGGTATTTCTAAGAGTCTATTCCTGCTCTTGGAAGCGGTCAAGCTTTTTAAAAGAAACAAACAGATATGCACCCACTGGAGGATGCAGCCCACCAGATGATTTCATACTGAACAAACACGTGGAAAAGAATTTTCAAAGACCTTGTGGGTCCTTGCACAGTTCCTGGTTATTAATGAAAATGGAGCATCCTAATCCTTTTGGCATCTAGAAAAATCCCTCCCATGATTTAAGCATATTGGCGAAAGCCCCTCCCTGGAGAGCTGTGTAGGTTCATCCCATGAATCAGTGAGACCTCATGAGTTAATGTTTGTGTGCTTATGCTCTTAGTTAGCTTTTCTGAGTGGTGCTAAATGGCTTTTTAGATCCGGTTCTCAGATACACAAAATGTGCCTTCCAACTCTGCTGGTTCCAGCCAAGCTGCAGGAGGAAAGAGGAAATGGCCTGAACTTAATCCATCCTCAGGACAATCTTAAAGTGATTAATTTGTGCCTGTCCTCGAGTGCCACACAGCAGGTTTCAGTGCTACTGAGTTGTTCCAGAAATCTGTTTATTTATTGGTGCTGCACACATTACTGCCTTTTTTAGGGATGGCAGAATGTGCCACAGCATCCCAGGCACACTTAAAGCCTTGCTGGTGGGGCGCACACTTGGAAAAATTTTGCAAGTCACAGCACTTTAAATCAGGGGTCATACAGAGATAAAATTCATTTTCAAACCATGCCCCACAGTGTGTTCAGTGCTGTGCACACCATTTTTTTCTATGAGTGCACAGGAACACTGCAGACATGCCTCAGCTAAGGGTAACTGCTTACATCTTTAATTCCTTTCAGGTGAAATTCTCTCCTAAATGGTAGAATATAAATAAACTGAACCACATTCACCTCCATGGAAGGTTACACTTTCTGGTGTTCAAATGCCACACTAGATATCAGTCACTGATTTGTTTTGCCTTATTGAAAGAAGAAATTTCCTTTACAAAACTGATTTTTGATATTGATTTTAAGTCCAAGCATAACTTCGGGGTGTTATGAACTGGGAATTTTAAATTGAGATTCATACTCAAATTTGTATTGATGTGTCTACTAAATATGAATTCGGTCTAAATGAACAAATTACACAATGTTTATTGAGTGGGAACTAGAAGACATGGCCTTGTTAAGCTGGTGCCAGAGGAGCCAAGGCTAGGGAGAGCATCACAAACATCATCTGTGAGTGATGCCTTTCCAAATATAAAGGGTTTTTTTGTAGGGAAAAGGCTCGGCAAATGTCCATAACTGTCTGAAAAGGACCAGAAATCATTCTTCAGTCTTTTCTGCTGCAAAGGAATCTGAATGAGGCTGCAAGCAGCTGCTGAATCCTGCAAAGAAGAAAAGAAACTTTTCACCTGTCACCATTTGCAAGTTGCCAGAGGCAATGGAAGTATAAATACAATAACTCACTGCAGTAGCAAGAGCTTTGCAGTGAACTGCACCATCACCCTAAAGCCCTGTGTTAGATTATAAGGGTATGCTGTGCATGATGAATGCTTCTGGTTTCAAATATTCCAGGGAGAACATTTTTTATCTCTCCCCCTCCTCAACGTCTACCAACTGTGTTTACATCTAATAAAGTCCAGATGCTTCTTGAAATAAAACTGTTGCTACATTGGACCACAAAACTTCTTTTAAAATTAAGCTTGTGACGTTTTTAGCAAATGTTCCCTTTTGCTGCAGTGGGCTCAGAGTAGGAGGCAGTAACACAGGCAGAAGGTGTGAATTTTATCTGCTAACTGTGGTGTTATTGCTCTGTGGTGCTCACAGGTTCTAATATGGCCTGGATCTAATAGCCAAGATCTTGGAGAAGCTTTGCTGAGAACAAGTGGGATTTCTCCTAATCTAGTGTATACTCTCTGCACCCCCACAACATCTGAAAAATATTGATTTCTGTCTCAATAGCCAGAGGAATTAAACCAGCAGTATGCACGTGGAAATTTGGAGGCACACTTTCTAAGGAAGAAATTTAGGATGCTGTGTCAAGGAAGGCTATGAGGCATCCTTGTAGTGGTTTGCAACACGTTTGTGGCAGAGGGCCAAGCCAGACAAAAAGTGAATTTATAGCGGGTCTATTATGTCTACAGTAATAACCATCTTTTATGCTGGTGTGACAGCCTGTTTTCATTTTGTTTAAAAGACCACAGGCTTTTATGGGCAAACCTTGGCTTGCACACCTCTGTCTTAATCATCTCTCCTACCACCACAGTGAAATATACCTTGACTCCTTGTGTGTTTTGTATTTTCATCCATCCCTGTCTCATTCTTGCAGGAATCCTCCCTTGAGCACACCTCCATTATTGTGCAGATTTTCCCTTATCCAACTTGCAGCATTAAGAAATGTGGTTCCTTTTTTTAAAGAACTGAAGTACTTGGATTGCAAGAACTGTTCCCCCTGTGTCCCCCCTGTGTCCCCTTGTGGCCACATACTTCTGAAAACCCACTGCCCTTTCTGAAGTAAATGCATCTCTGAGAATCACAGGTCACTTTCCTCTAGGGTCAGGTGCTACATGGAATAACATGATGCTAACTATGCTCTTTTCAAGTTTTGAAGTTCTTTTCATATTCAATTTTAAGTCCTTTTCAAGTCAGCAAAATTTGCAGCTCTCCCCTTCGAAAAACTGAAAGTTAACAGGGAGAAAATCAGTTTACAGGTCCATCTTTATAGGGAAAAAAATATCTTACTGTTGAACAAACTAAATGTATCATTTATGTAAAGAAAAAAGATAAATGCTTCAACTTCAATGTCATAGCAAATATTAGCAATAAATGAAAAAAACCCAGTTTGATATCTATTACAATTTCTAGGTATCCTGATGCTCACTTGGAAAACAATACTGAGGGGACTCAGGGAGGAAAGGTGTCAATGCAAGGATTGTTTTCTGCAAAGGGCTATAAACACACCTATTTTGGATGTTGTAAGTGGAAGTAACATAATCTACAACAAATGGAAGAAAATATGGAGATCTCTGCTCTGCTAATGGAACTGTGTATATGAAAATTCACACTGGTTTATTTTCAAGGTAGAAAGAACATTCAGTGTCTTGGGTGTATTTAGATTTATGAAAAACTCACCCTTGGGAACAAATACAGAAGAAAAAATGAGTCTTCAAAATAACCCTTCTGCATTTCAAAAAGCAACATACTATTTTCCAAGAATGATCATTTCTGTCTCCAGTTTTATATATGTTCAGCTTCACTGGTGAAAGGATGGATGTGAGTCCTTTGCAACAGACAAAACTTGAACCCACGAATTTCACTGGGTTTTGACCTTCATTTTCTCAGCAAACATGTTGGGATTCAAAGTTTGAGATCTGGACTACTTTCAAGCTTGTTGCAGAACTCCTTCACTTCTTAAAAGTTCAAGACTTCAGCTATTAATCTGGACTGCAGAGAGGAGTTGATGTAGACCTGGTTACTGCAGGTGCTCGTACTCCTTGGAAAGTAAGGTTAGAGGATCCAAAAATCCCATGCTTCAGTCTGGGGTTTGAACACACCAGAGGTGTAAAGTGGTCCAGAAGATGTTGGTCCCACTTGGATTTGAGCACCTCCTGTGGAGGAGATTGCTTCTGTAATCAGGGCTGCACTTTGGAACTGCAGAAAGATTTTCCTAAACCACTAAAGATAAAAACTGTGCTAAATTATCTTCCTTGTGGATGTTCTCCCACAGCTTCAGAGTGACAGATCCTTCCTTCCTTCCTTCCTTCCTTCCTTCCTTCCTTCCTTCCTTCCTTCCTTCCTTCCTTCCTTCCTTCCTTCCTTCCTTCCTTCCTTCCTTCCTTCCTTCCTTCCCTCCCTCTCTCCTCTTTCTTTCTTCCTTCCTTCCTTCCCTCCCTCTCTCCTCTTTCTTTCTTTCTTTCTTTCTTTCCTCCCTCTCTCCTCTTTCTTTCTTCCTTCCTTCCTTCCCTCCCTCTCTCCTCTTTCTTTCTTCCTTCCTTCCTTCCCTCCCTCTCTCCTCTTTCTTTCTTCCTTCCTTCCTTCCCTCCCTCTCTCCTCTTTCTTTCTTCCTTCCTTCCTTCCCTCCCTCTCTCCTCTTTCTTTCTTCCTTCCTTCCTTCCCTCCCTCTCTCCTCTTTCTTTCTTTCTTTCTTTCTTTCTTTCTCTCTTTCTCTCTTTCTCTCTTTCTCTCTTTCTCTCTTTCTCTCTTTCTCTCTTTCTCTCTTTCTCTCTTTCTCTCTTTCTCTCTTTCTCTCTTTCTCTCTTTCTCTCTTTCTCTCTTTCTCTCTTTCTCTCTTTCTCTCTTTCTCTCTTTCTCTCTTTCTCTCTTTCTCTCTTTCTCTCTTTCTCTCTTTCCTTCTTTCTCTCTTTCTCTCTTCCTCTCTTCCTTTCTTCTCTTTCTTCTCTTTCTTCTCTTTCTCTCTTTCTCTCTTTCTCTTTCTCTTTATCTGTCCTCTCTTTCTTTTTCTTTCTTTCTTTCATTTTTTCTTTCTCTCTTTCTTTCTCTCTTCCTCTCCTTCTCTCTTTCTCTTTCTCTTTCTCTTTCTCTTTCTCTTTCTCTTTCTCTCTTTTTCTCTTCCCTTCCCTTTATTTCCTTCTTTGCTTCCTTCTTTCCCCAGATAAAACTCACTTTCATATCTGATCACATTTTATTCCTTTCCTACTGCTCCTTTCTAGACTCTTTACAATTTGTCTCCAGACATCTTGCTGAAAAGCTTCAGAATAACAGGAGTGGCATCCCAGGCAGAGAATGGGAATCAGCCTCTGAGTCTTGCCTACATTGTTCTACCACTTTTCTCCCTTCCTACAGCCCAAAGTGAGAATTCTAATTTTTGGCAACAGCATCTCATTGATTTTTATAGCATAGATATAAACTATAGGTAGTCTATATCTAGTATAGATATTTGACTATAGATAGTCTGAAGTTTTCCTTATCCCTTAATTCCTTGCCTGAGTTCTGCTGCTGAGGCACATAAGCTCCCTTTATCACTGAGTGTTCTGCACTTGTCTCTATCACATGTCAAGTTATTGATTCAGAGGTGATGTCAAGGTCATTTGGGATTCTGACACTCTCCTTGAGAATTCTTGGAAATTTTGGTGACTTTTGGCCAGACACAAATGTCCTAGTTATGTTCTATTTATTCTTGACAGCTGTACCAGGGAACAATGTTTTAATGGGAATAATTTAAATTTTTAATATGTCGGTCCCTGGGAAAAGAGCACTCAAGACTGAAGAAATTCTAAACACTATCATACTTAATGCAATCCTTATCCTGCCCTATCTCTTCTTTCTCTTGATTTTTGAAAGAGATCAAAGGAGTGAATTATTCATAGTCTTTGTAAGTGAGCACTAGCAGTTATGTTCAATGTGCTAATAATGTGCAGCAGCAAAGCACAAATGGAAACTGGACTATGTGCAAATGTTTCCTTTTTTCCCCCATGCATTCTGATTACTCTCTGTGGATGTAGCATCCAACAAAATATGTGAAGTTTACATCCAGAGCAACAGACAGAACAAGTTTCAACAAGAATTCCTTTCTTCCTGGCTGAAGTGTATAAACCCAGCAACTGCTCCCAACACAAGCTGCAGTTTACGTGCCTCCTGTACATGTGTTTGTGTATTTGTGGGGCTTTTCAAAACAAACTGGGCTGAATCACATTGGAACAGCTTCACAGGCTTTGTCCCTGGAACAGCAGACCCACACCAAAACCCCTTGCCTGCAGGCAGGTAGGGATAGCAATTGTTTACTCACTTGCAGGAATCAGGAGGGGGTTTTCCCTTCACTTTAGAGTCCCACATAGTGATGCTTCTCCTGCTGGGCACTCTCAGCCTTTTCTCATGCACCCAAAGTGCCTCCAGGGGTGCATCCTCCATCCTCTGACCCAGCCCAGCCACCTTTGGGCATGAGATCCTGCTCACTCCTGTTTCCTTCTCTGGAGCCACACTCATCCTGCCTATCACACCATTCTGCCTATCAATCACACCATCCTGCACTTCCACCTATTTTTGTACCCCAATTTTTAATTATGGCAGGTGGGCCAGAATTTCTACAGACCTCTGAGAGACAGAAAAAGTGTGTCTCACTCCTACAGTCAGCTGAAGGATTTGCAAAAGCTTAAGATGACTGACAGCATTTTGAGCTGCACTGAGGTGTTGGTGGAGGGATTACAGCATGTAAAACGATGCACAATTAAACACCCTGGGTATTTATTGGATCTAAGCTCATAGCAGATGATTGTCCTCTACATTTTTGGGGGTTATTTTGACTAAACCATTATGTACTGGCCTAAACCCAATCTCTGGAGGAGAAGATTAGTAGGACTATTATGCCATCTTGCCTAATACCTCTCAAGATTTATTCTCACTGGAAGCTATAAAAAATATTTTGTAATCTCCTCCAGGTTACAGACACATTGGGAGACACACCTCCCTCATATCAGGATCACCATATCCTTCAGGGCTGATGGATGATACTACAGGAACAGAGATAAACTTGGCCCTTGGTGTATCATGAGTGGTTTCAAAAGCAGTGATTTTTTGCATCAAGATTAAATGCATAAGCTTGTAATTTTAGGAGATATTTATTCAGGGAATCCATGCTCTGGCTGTCCTGAACCCCTCAAGAGAGGCTCCACAGCCAGACTGCTGCTGCCCTAATTAATTCTCCTGCACATTGGCATTTACAAGCAATAATTTGACTCTCTCTGTTTTATTAAAACACATATTGTAAAGTGCTCAGCTAAGGAGGAAATTAAAATTTCCTTTCACACCCAAGACTTCCCTGGTAATGCAAATACCTTGATGTTTCAGCAGCCAGCATGTTGTGTAGACAGAGCAGGGCAAACCAGCCAGAGACAGATTTCACAGAGACAATGATCAAGGGTGTTTGTGGAGGCATGAGCTCCTCTGCTGCAGAGCTGGGGCAAGAGGCAGGAATGGGAATAACCTGAGCAGGTCTTTAGCTGGTGCAGTTGGGAGTCATTTAATTGATTCCAGAGGAGCCACTCTCCCTGAAACAGAGTGGGTGGAAATCCCAGAAAGGTTGCGCCAAGGACCTCGCTGTTCATGAGATGTCTCTTACAGAGCTTTGTTCCTACCATAGGCAACTCTTAAAGAGGCTGGAAATGAAGGGGTCAGCAGAGAGGCCAAGGGTACAGCTCTTCCAGCTGTTCCACAGTTGGGATGGGAGGAATGCTCCACAGCTCCACCCTGTAAGGTCCTGAAGTGCTTTATTTATTCACGAGGATGATTATTCACTAGAATAATTATTTAGTGGAAACACTTATTCAAGGGAAATAATCACTCAGGAGAAAGTAGGATCAGGAGGAATGAAGCAGCATATCCACCATATCCATCCCTGTAGAGCAGCATTTACAGGAACAAGAGGGGAACAGCAACTTTTTCTGGTTGAAACCACAAGTGAAATTATAAGCAGGCGAAATCCCATTTGAAACTAAGCCAGGGCTGTGGGCTTTCACTCCTACGATTGTGGCAAATGGGATGGGGTTTTTAATGATGAGATACTGTTGATGTAGAGTGGTGCCTCCTGGGAGAAACAGGAAGAACCCATTAAATTGACTTTTCCTGCCTCCTTAGTGGATTTTATCCTATGCTTTTGTCATTAGGCAACATCAAAAGTGCTGGGTAATACCATGGGTGTCTCTTAAGAATCTATATTATTTCTTTTTGCTTAACTTAATAGCTATTACTTCTAATTCTTTCATGACCCAAGGTGTTGAGTGCACTCCTGAGTGAGAATCTGTGGGACTCAAATACCATTATAAAATATTTTGCTCTTGGAAGGTACTGTATCCTCAAAATCAGAACTTTGGAAATGTTAGCAAAATGCCCACAAAATTCCCAGACAATCAGATCCAGCATTTTAATAATATCAAATACCCCTAAAAAGGCAGAAAATCTGATTTTTAAATTTATGTTAATTTGCAATTTTTAAAGAAAATTTTCTTTTAAAACCTGGCATGAGAGTCAGATTGCTTCTGTTTTAATCAGAATCTTGAAAAGTAATATTCCCATTTGATTTGGAATGAAAATAAATGCTGCAATTGCAGGGCCTTTGAAATGCCTTGGATGTGAGTCTGCTGTGATTGGAAAGTCAGATTGCTGGTTTATTACCTCAAACACAGGTCTGTACTGAGCCTCAGTGACACGTAAGAAATTCCAATGACTTGGGGCTAACTTTCTGCACAGGTATGTCCCTGAATCTGTAAAATGCTG
Organism: Geospiza fortis; assembly: GCF_000277835.1. NCBI lineage: Eukaryota > Metazoa > Chordata > Aves > Passeriformes > Thraupidae > Geospiza > Geospiza fortis. The sequence continues at coordinate 568,391 of NW_005054507.1, read as the reverse complement.
CTTCTGTGTTACAGTCTTGGGGAGGCCACCATAAAAGAGCAACTGTCTCTATTTTTTCAGGGTCTTTCAAATGCTGGAAAGAGATCTCTGGCATTTGTTGCCCTGCTCTATTAAACAGGATTTGTAACATGTAGGGATGGGTCTGCTTCCCTTGAAATTCCATGCCTGTATGGGGTTTATCAGTTCCTGATGGATTTCCTGCATGGTTGGGCTTCTGTCCTTCTTGCTTGCACAACCTGCTGTATTCCCTGCTTAGGGAAGCAGCTGGCAGTTTAGGAGTGGGCTGATTTGAAAAATAAGGACGGAATGTGCTCTGAGCTGGGGTGCTGGGAATGGTGGATTCGGTCGAAGGGAGAGCAGCTTTACCTTCTTAATCATCCCGTGTTTGCTTAATTACCCCCAAGTATGTTTTTCATTCCCCTGCCCCCTCTGAGAATGTGAGGCAGGCTTGTTGGGAGCATTAGGAAGTATGGAAGGTGAATTTCCTCGTAATTTAACCGATTTCCCAGTCGCACACGCTCCCTTCAGAACACAGCTGCTTTCTCTGCTGCTTTTTGTTTGCTTTTCTTCCAGCAGCCTTGCCTTCCTTTGGCCTGTTTTTCCATCTTCTCCTCCTCCTCCTCCTCTTCTGAGTCATATGTTGACACAACTCAGTGTTGGTCCCAGTTGTTGGAGCGGGGCATTGTTGCTGCATTTAGGTACAAAGAGGGGTTATTTTCATGCTTGCCATGTGGATACCAAAATTCCCTTCACTTCTATTCCTTCAAAGTCTGCTATTCAGTGTCAAGAAGTTCAGCTGGTGCCAGTTCACTTTCAGCTCTGTCCTGGTGGGCACCAGCTGGAGCTGATTAAGGTTTTTTCCCAAAATGTCCTCTGTGTCTTCCATAGCCCTGTTTTCAGTGCTGTGGGAATGCCAAGTGTTTCCAGGAACACACCAGTATGGAAAACCCTGCCCTGATGGCTGCTTGTAAATGGTGATGAAAGACAGCTGAGAACTGTGACTGTGTTGTGGCATGACCAAGGTCGTGTCACCATGACATTGATTCCCACCTCAGGATAGCCCAGCTGGCAATCCTGTCTGTGCACCTCCTGATTTTGGAAAACCTTGGTCTCCGTGACCACAGGAGTGCAGCTTTCTTGGGCCACCCCTGTGTCCTGGGATGGCCTCTTGTCAATTCCTTCCTGCTGCCTTTCTTATTTTTCTTATTGATAGGAAAATGTCACTGGTGAGAGACCGGCCTGATGGGTTTACAAAACAGCACATCAGGCTTTGAAGTAAAAATAGTTTTAAATTAAAAACACTTCTTAAGTGGCTGAGATCTATTCTTCCTGAAGGAAAATAACAGACTAGGGAGTTGCTGCAGTGAACATTTAACTGGTGTCACGGGAATAAGTGTGCTGTTCCCATTCCCTCTCCTACAACTCTTTGGGGCCTGGATATTCTTTGCCTCTTGCCTTCCATGCTGAAGCAGTAAATACTTCAAGGCATGGACTGTCTTGTAGTTTGTTTTACAAAACATCATGCTTTAGAATTCTTGATCATCATTTTAGGCCTCGTGGTGCTAGCGTAAGGTATAAAAAACCACTGCTGTCTCAGATATTATGTTTAATGGAGGTTTTTCTCCTTTAATGAGGTGCTTTGTTTTTAGAAGGATTTCTGGTCTTTCTACTCCACTATTATTCTTTCCTCTGCGCTCTTCCTTCTCTGAGTGATGCCTCGTTGCACTTCATCCTGCTCAGAAGATATTGTAAAATGGGCTTGGGTTGTGCTCACCGAAATAAAGACACATGAATCTGTATTTATTTTTGAAGACAAACTGGGAGCCATATCTTCAGCTCTGAACAGGCTGATCTTGCTTTAATTGCCTTTGTGACCCCTTTTCTTTGCTTTCTCCAAACATCTGTTGGACCACTTTTATTTACAACAGTTACAAAACTGGAAAAGAGCATGTCTGAAAAATGGAAAGGAAAAAGTGTGACACCCTCTGAAAGCATTTGCTCAGCTGTTTTGGAAGTTCTTTGTGGGTGTTGGAGTGTTTTAATCATTCAGTAAAAACAATGCCATGTAATTTAGCAGTTCAGAGGCCATTTACACAGCCTACTCAGTATTCTGGGGCTGGAATACATTCAGCTGGTCTTGACCACCAAAGGTCTCCTTAATGCCTCCAAAGCTGGCTTTATGAAGTTGGGTGGGTCCATTACCATGATTTTTAAGTGGAGTCCTTGTTGACAAGCAACTTGCACTCAGAAATACTGTCATACCACTGTTTTGCCCCTGTGGGTCTTTCTAAGAGCATGTTGGAAAATGCTTTACCATCAGTTCTAATATAGACTGATTTAAAAAAGAGTTTGTTGCAGAGGAAGTGATTCAGGAGGAAGGATCATGAAGAGATGGACCCACACAAATGAAATAACAATCCTCCACTGGGGTGAATTAGGCAGAGCAGAATTACAAGTGAAAGCAATACACTGAGTCTCTGGTGGACCAAGATAACATAAGATCAGAGAGGTAGGATGAGATGAGTAGAGTGGAGATCTTAAAACTCCATGGAGTGACTCTTAATTGGATTAAATGATGGATGAATTGATAGAAGTATCAAACCAGTCAATATGTCTGAAAATGGGGGAGATTTACCCCAATTCCTGCAGCAAGACTTTGTTCTGTTGATGGCTTTGGGACCCTAAGAAGTTTCTGAGAACAAGGATTTGGGAATTTGCCTTTCATATGGCAAAAATAATTGCAAAAAGCAGGGTCAAGATAGGACAAAAGCGAAACACTTTCCACAGTGGAAGGGAAAAACCCAGGCAATAATATTTTGCTTTCCAACCATAGGACATTAAAAGTACTTAATTAGATGGCTAGTGATTAATAGCAGTAGGTGTTTATTAGAAAAATAGTGAAGTGATCATAGATAAAACAGGGTTTCTCATTCTTTGCAGAGAAACATCACCCAGACACGAAGGGCAGAATTGGTAGCAGAGAGAATAAAAAAAAGGTGAAAGATTTGTAGGAAATTTCGTCGAGACAAATGGGTGGTGAGTCCAACACTCTGAAGAAAGTCTTGTTCTATAACATGACACAGCAGCTAGAATTAGATAGCTGCTTGTGAAACACTGCTTCCTTGGAAACCTCATCACAAATGTCTCTTGAGCAACAGGAAACCAGGACATAAAGCTTTGCAATATCTATTTTTTAATTCAATAGTACATGGGGTGATCTGCCTTTACTATGTTAAAGAAGTGGTCATGCTCTCAGCAGATGTTTCCCATGCCTCTCACTTCCTAAGATAAAACATTATATTATCTGTCTATGCACCCATACAATAATGCTAAAAAATAACACTCAAATTTCCCATTTGAGCCTTCTTGTGATAAATTCTGCTCTCAGCCTCAGCCTTGCTTTGAGTCTTGCTATTTGCAAGCAGTCATTTCAAGAGGGAGTCACATCCCTAGAAAAGATGAGGTTGGATTACAGATTGTGAGATCTTTTTAGCTGTCGCCCACACTTTGTTTCCTTAGGTGATCATCATCCTCCTCTCCCTCAACTTCTGAACCCGCTGACTAAAGCCAACCCATTGCACCATAAGGGCAGAAATGTCAAGGATAATTCTGTCGCTGTAAGAGTCAGCAATAAATTGTTGAGTAGGAGAGAGATCTTGTGACTGAAAGGAAAGATTGAAGTGTGAGCTCAGGTGTGAGTAAGTCTGAATGTGCCCAGGAGAGAAGTTATGAAAGCTCCACTAATGTGGAAATGATTGAGAATCCCCATATCCGACGTGGCTCGGTAGCAAACCGGCTTTCACTGCATGTTGAACTAATAAAATTAATTTGGGCTGCTTTTGACTTGTGGCCTTGGAATCTGTAAGGTTCTCTGTTCTGCTTTCCTCCACAATCTAGCAGGGGTTTTCACCATGAAAGTCAACATTGTTCTAGCGCTCTGTGTCTTTAGAAGCTGAGCTGTTAAGAAAAATGCCAAATAAATTGAGATGAATGGTAAAATTAAAGGTGTTGACAGCACAGAAGAGGTCTTTGGAGAATCCTGGATTATAATGGTATGGAGATCCAGAGGTGATGTGCCACAGGAGTTCCATGAATCTATGAACTCTCAGAAAACAATTTCATAGTCATTATTCTGGGTAGGATTGATAGGAAAAAATAATGCTTTTTAGATACAAGTCCATCCATTTTCCTATACCTTCCCATCAGTGAACTTACTCTCCTGCCTCCCTGCATTTACTCTGAGGTGTCTCTGTGCTTCCTGCAACAGCTGAAGTGGCTTTAGAGATGTTAAACCCTGCCTAGAAGAGGCCTCTAAGAACCTGAGCAAAGCTGTCCCTCCATGGAAGAGGAGGCAGGTTGCACCAGTTGACTTCCAGAAATCCCCTCTGATCCATATCAGCCTGAACCTGATGCTCCTCTGAGCCTGGTACTCCTGCTCTTGGGACATTGCTGGCTCAGAAAATCCTGCTCTTCCTCCCTACTGACTGATATCTTTAAAGATGTTAGATTAGATTCTGGCTTTATTATGTATCTTAAAAAAGAGAAACAGGAATTTAACAACAGGACCAGTCTTTTACCATGTTATGCACAAGTTGGGGTGTTTAGGAAAATAACCAGATGTTGAAAGAATCATTAAAATAGCAAGGAATGGTAATATTTTTTGATAGCATTACTGGCAAGGACTGTCTGTGAGAAATGTGACAAATTTGGATCCAGAGTGTCTGTTTGTCTGATGCAGAGCCTCTCTGATGTTTTGATTCTAACTGAGAGTAAATGCATATTTCCAAGATAACTTTCAACTCTCCTCCATGGGGTGGTGGGGAATGTTACTAAAATAATAAACCCACCAACCAATCTGAGGGCGACACACAAGTTCTTGGAGACTGTGGGGGAAAATGCTGGCTGAGAAAACTTGTCTGTGCAACTTCAGTAGACACAGACTATCTGCTTCTGCAAATCTGCATAATTTCACTGATGTGAAGTGCTGCTGGGTTAGTGGTTGGACTTGATGATCTTCAAGGTCTTTTCCAACCTAAATGGTTTATGACTGTGAAGTAGCAATTTTTGCCCTGCACCAGATGAGTCAGTGGCCTCAGACCTCCCTCTGGTGAGGATTTCCTACGTTCTTCTGGAAGCAATCATTCCTGCAGCTCTGTGGATACATTTTCCTCTCAAAGCCCTTTTGTCTGTGCAGCCACGGGATGGGCCCCTGTGCAGCCTTCCTTTGGCACATTTTGGTTTTATTGTCTGCAGATTAACAAAAATCCCTTTCTATATCTCCCACGATCTATTGACCCTAGTAAATTTGCATTCACATATGATCTAGATGTAAAAGATTCATGATAAAGCTGCTGATGGAGGTGAGGGTGCTCCTTGGAATTCCCAAGCTCAGAGGGTCTGCTGCCATACCCTTCCCTACCTGGGAGCTGCCTTCCTCTAAAATGTGGCAGTCTCATTCCAGGAGGCTGCCACCCCCACATCTGGACACATCTGTGTAGCAGATGATGTGGGATGCTCCTGGAGCAGTGACCTGGAAATATCATCTGTGGCTCCCTTCCAATCAACCTTGGTGCCACTGAAACAGGGAGAGTTTTGCTGTTCATCCCTCTGGGAGCTGGATATGCTGCTTAAAATGTGATAGTAGTGTCCAGGACAACGAATAAAGTTCTTTGTCATACATTTTCTTTGCTGGATTTCTCTTTCCCAGCTTTTCTTAGTGGGGGGATGGTGAAAAATCTCTCTGTACAGCTGTTTTCTTTTGCAAATGAGAGTTGTCAGGTCACAAATTACACTTTAATTTGGCCACGCCCTTCCTGTAAATAAGTGATAATTAAAATCAAATGGGTTGTAATATTAATACTGATGGTTCTAAAGGGTGTAATTAGAAATAAATGGATAAATAGGATAAAATAAATTGGGTGAGGACTGTGATTTGAAACAGAGAGACTCTTCTGCTGCCTGTAATATATTCGGGATAAAAGGAAACTGGTTGGAAATATCTGGTCAAAGCAGAGTTTTGATGGAAAATGTTGATCTTTCTCAAGCCCTTATGGCATGGCTTAGGTGGACAAACCTCTGTGCATGATAGGGGGCTGAGACAGCAGAGCCAAAGGGAGAGCAGTGCAAGAGGTACTGAATCTTTGCCTCTGAAACACAAAATTTTAGCGTGTACTGAATAAAATTTGAACTAAATTAAGCTTTGAATTTACTGGGCCATTTCAGTTGTTTGAAAAGGAAGGGAGAAATGAATTAACCTCAGCTTCTGTCAGCCTGGAGCCCGGTGTTCGTGCCCAGCTGTGGCAGAAAGCTGACGCTAGTTCGCTCATTAGCAAGCTCATTAGCAAGCTCATTACTGGGGTGGGAACCGCACGGGATGAGGGGAGTGCGCCAGGTGGATTCCATGGTAAGCACCACGTGGTTGCTGTTCACAACCTTTAAATGGAAGAGAAGCTCTACAGCTGCTGTTTTATAAGGGAGGGTCTCCTCTAGGTGCTGTCCTCGTTGGTGCAAAATTCTTTGTGGGCCCTGGTTTGGAAAAGGTATTTCTGGAATAGGCTATGGTGTCGCTTTTCCCTGGCTTTCTATTGCTTCATCTAACTCCCATGAAGCTTCCTCCAGGCTCAAAAGTGTAAAAGTTTCCTTCAGTGAGCTTTTTCTGGAGAAGAATTTATGTTGCAGAATCTGCTGTGTCTGTGTGTGAAAGGGGGTTTTTGGATGCTGACTATTTTACTTTGTTCTGATTATGCACCACTCTCCTTAAAAGCTCAAAAGCATTGCAGAGAGCTCAGGTGACTATTTAAATTTCCTTTATGCCCAAGAGGATGTTTTAAATAGAGAATATTGAATCTCTTGGTGCTTTTAGTGTTGCCTGTGTTTTCTGCTGGTACTAACCAGGGGTGGCTAGGATAAACCATTGGACTCCTTTTGCTCTGCTTGCTTTGAGTACCTTTGAAGTGTGAGGCTGGCTAAAAACCCCTGTGAAGGCCAATTATAAAAGTGGTTTAATGGTGGTTTTTTCTTGTGCTCTCTTTTAGTGGCCTCCTGAGTGACTGAGCAAAGAGAGCAGCCTCAAAGCTTTTAGCAGGTAATGCCTTTCATCAAGTTTTGGGTAATTCTTATGGGACTTCTCAGTGTAGTTCCATGAGTTCTGCAGGTAAGACAACTATTCTTGATGCTGACGTGCAAAAGAGCAAAATAAGCTGTATAAATACAGGAATTCAGAAGCATCTCTCCATGCTCTCATGTGGAGAAGCTGAGGCCATTCATGGTACAGAAGCCTGAAGACAGCATGTCCTTGTGTGTGGGAAATGAGCAAATGGATGGTCAGTGATTGACCATGGAGATACTGATTCCCCAGAAGCATTGCCCATGATGTTCTTGAGAAAGAGCTTTACAAATATTGGGGGGTTTTTCCTTGCCTTTTCCCTAGCCAAGGTTATGGAGTTGTTTCTCATGGGGCTTGAAAACTTGTTATTAAATAAGAAAAATGAAGTTTATTTCTTTGTCATGAAAAAAATTCTTCACTTTGTGGCTTTTATGACAATGAAATAAATTTCTTTAAAAAACACGTGTGGAGTATAAATAGGAGTTTACAATATTTTGTCAACTATCCCAATTCTAGTGGTTAAAAAAAATTAAACTCCCTCCTTTGGTCTTGTAGGCAAATGGTGAAAGTCTTGTTTTGTTATATGGAGAAGTGTTAATATTTCAGCAGAAACCACTGCAAGTGGTTTTGTAATGAGGTCTAGACAGAGTGCTACTTCCCTTTTTGAGCAAAGCACAGAAGTCCAGGCTGGGACAAAGACTGGTTTGTTTCTGGAGGGTGGCACAGAGAGCAGCTGGAGCAGTTAAGAGTTTGAGAACTCCTTCTAGTTCTTCTGTCTTCCACTCACAGACCCACCTATCTTGTATGCTTTTGGTGCCTGGGGAACAGGCAGAGAGAAGTCCCAATGCAAACCACTGTTTCTTCTCATTCCTGTTGTTCACTGCCTCTTTGGGAAACTGTATCTGGTAAAGTTAAATAGATGATGGGCAGTATTTGTAAATAATTTTTTAGAGATGAGCTGGGTAATTCTCTTCTGGGTTATCTGTGAACAAGGAGCTGTGCTGCAGTCTTGTCCAAGTTCTTGACTGTTTGCTGGTGTTGTATTTGCCTGTGGTCGTGGTCATACAAGCTGGTGGGAAATTTATCCCAGGACTGATGAATTTTGGGCAAGAAATAAACCAAATCACCAACTCTAATACCTCCTATGTATTGTGAAGTTCTAGGATCCCTTCTGGAGGTTTATGGCCTCACCCTGCCTTGCTCCTGACTTCTACACCTCTGGCAAGGCTGGCTGTTAAGGGCTCAACAGGAAGTGACCTGTGACCCATTGTCATGTTGAGTTTCACCCATTTAAGCTGAAATGCCATATTGGTACTTTTATTCCAGCCCAGGCAATTCCAGATGCTTGTGCAGCACTCAGCTGCAGCCATCAGAGTCTTTGGGCTTCACCCATGGTGAAATGAATTCTTTGAGCTGCTGCCAGCTGGTGGGGTGGGTTATCAGCTTCAAGGTTTTGAAAGCAGTGTTCAGCTCGCCTTGGGGTGTTCAGAACCTTGGGGAGGTTACAAGCTTGATAGAATTCAGTATTATTCCTTTTTTTAACCAGCTGAGAGCTGAGTCTGTGTTGAGAGTCAGTTTGGAGTATTGTGAGTGCAGGCAGTAGCTTTCTGGAACAACAGAGTTGGAGCTTGTGCTATTTCTGCAGTGATGGCAAACTAAAATCTCCCCGTCAGGAGATAATTGGGAGATTGGGCCATGATCATCCACGCATTATCCCTGCTCCCTACAGTTGCTTCTGGCTTTACACTCAGGCAGAAGATTTCTCATTTTCCAAATTGTGCCTGAAATGCATTGTCCTTGCACCACACCCATGGCAGAGGCAGAAAGGCTCTGTGACCCAATAATCCTCATTTTCCTTCCACTATTTGAATCCTCCCAATCTTAACATTTCTACTCCTACATCTGTTCATTCCTTCTTTCTTAGCCATCTCTCTAGTTTTTTGCTTTGACTTTTTTTCTAGCTTATTTGCTGATTCTACAGCTGGAATGTCAAGACTACTTTTGAACAAACACAATTTCTACTCATTGGAAAGTTATCAGTGCAGTTAATTCCTTTGCATACATCTGAGATTCTACCTCTTTGAAGCATTTAATGATAAATACAAGAGTAGAAGAGCAGTATCTGCCATCACTTCTTTGAACAAAAATATTTTAAGATTCTAGACCTAAGTTACCAAAAGGCAATAATTTATTAAATGTTATGTATCTCTCTCAAAAGCCTGGATAGAAATATGATTTATGGATTCATAGAGCATTCTTCTTACCTGGCTGAAGCCTGCAGGGCAGCAAATTGTTGTCTTCAATAGAGATGTTGCCTGGATAATTACCACCCTGAGGCATGGCTGGGAGAAACTGAGATGAGAAGCTTTATAAATGATGTATTTATAAACTTTGAGTTATTTTTTCTGCTTGGTTTATTGATCAGAAATCACCAAGGTGTGGAAACCATGCAAAAACAGAGCTGAAGTACTAAGTGGGAAGCTGGGGTCAGTGTGAGGAATATAAAGCTTGGGCTGCTGAACATTTATTGACACACAAACAATGGTCTCTCAGCAGTGGGGAGGTGCTGATCTTTGGGAGTCCTGTTTGCAACCTCCTGACTCCCCTTCCCAGAGCCCACTGCCCCACAGAGCCTTGTGCTGACAGCTCTGGAGAGCACATGTGGTAGGAAGCCTTCTGACAGAAAGCTTCCACACAAAACAAATTTATTTTAACAAATCCAAAACTTTGATGGTAAAATGCTGGCATCGGTGTAGCTCTGTCATGTAAGCAAACAAAGATGAAGGATTTCCTCTCACAATAATGCTTTCACTGGGAATATGTTGAGTTACTGTATTATCAAGCTTCAAAACACCATTGTTTGAACAAACCTCAATTTTATTGAAATAGGTTTTTTTTTTGTTTTTTTTTTTTTTTTTACTCCAGCAGACATTTTCCTGAGATGGTAATTTAATTGTTGAAACAGAAAACTTCTCTTATTTGGGATGAAAACTAACTTGGAGGTTTCCGGTAAAATTCAAATCTCCAGTTGGGAGTTTTGACCATGCTCAACACACGGAAGGAAACTTTGCATGGCAGCATAGGGGAAATGCCAAATCCAGTGTTAAACATCTGCTTCCAAGAATGTGACTTCCAGGAATTAATTCCTGGATCAATGTCTGTGTGCCAATTCCAATGTCAATGCTAGGATCAGGAATCAGCTGAGCTCCTGTGTGTCTGAAGCTTGGGGATGTATTTAGGAGTTGGATGACAAACACATCTATAGAAGGAATGGATTTAAGTTGCTGCTCCAGTGGGGTTATGGAGGGAGGAGGTCCCACATGGGCTTTTTTAGCCAAGTCTGCCTGTGAGGGAAGGCACAAAGGTGAGCATAAAGGGAAGGCACTTGAAGAGAAACCTCCAGGCTGAGCAGCTGTTGCTGTCCATGATTGCTGAGCACAGCTCCTTCTCCTCGTGTGCCATTTGTGTCCCAGGAGCTGTGCTCTCCAACCTGTTGGGAATGCCCCAGGGGAAGCTGTGACTGCTCCCTTCTCCAGCTGGAGGATGAGCTGGAGGCTGTTGCCTCATCCCAGAGCAGCTGACTGTGACTCTGCTCCAGAGCATCATGAATGGGGACAGCAAAAAAGAAACATTTCAGCTGTGTTGACTAAAAATCAGGCTGCTGACACATCACTGGAGCATGGCAGGAGAGGTGAGAGCCTGGCCTTGCAAATCAGCCTCCTGCGGCCCTCAAAATACTGCAGTCAGCACTGAGGAGTTAATTCCCTGACTTAAAATATTCTGTACTGTGTGTCTGTCTCCTTGGCCAGCTGTCTGCTCTGGTCTCTGCTTCTCTTCACTGAAAGGTTTCTTCTTCTTTGGGCACATTAATGTGATAGTTCTGTGATGCACAGGGAATGGCACATGCTGAGAGGAGTGAAATTTACTTTACATTTTTCACTTAAAGCTTTCTTGATGATGTTGGGCTTTGCAGATTTAATTGGGGGGTGGGGGGGGAATACTAATACATCTTGCTGATGTTAGTCACAATGTGGGAGGAATCCTGTACCTCTGGGTCTTTATGAATAAACCAGGAGCTGTATCCTTCCTTCCCTGTCCTTGGCTTCTCCAAAGGAGCTTGAAGTAGATAAGAAATCTTCTAAGGCAGAGGGACAAAAGATAATTTGTCCTAAATGAAAGGTACGTGGTGGCCCAGGAACACACTTGAGAAATCCTGCTTTATAAGTCAGTGTCCATCCAATCAGCCATAAAACTTTGGGTTTGAGCTGAGAAAATAAGATTGGGTGCATTCCTAGTGATACTTGCCTAGAAACAGCATTTTCTACCTCATTTTGCCCTGGCTCTGGGTGCTGTGAGGAGGGTGGAGTAGGTGCTGATGCCAGTCCTGCAATGAGACGTTTCCCCACATCCAGACTAATGGCACTTGGCTGGCTCTGGGTGTTTAGATCACCAAAACAAACCAGTCCCACTGGGACCAGGGCTGATGGGACTACTCCTGCAAGATTAGAGGTGAATGTCAGTAAATGGCAAAGTTTGGTAGTGTTTGGATCAGGCCATAAATGGTCACACCAGCCACAATCCCCTCCATGCCAGGATCTTAAAAACATGTGAAATCCTTGTCTGCCAGCTCCTGATAAAAGAGCAAAGCTGTCCTGCAAATTCCCTACAAATAAAACTGTCTTTAAGCACTTCCACCCTATAATTTAGTGCCTTTTTTTAAACTGCTCAAAGTTGATGACTTTGTAACAGACAACTCGGTAGACAAATATTATTTTTAAGTGGTGTGATGGTGGTTTGTTATGGTAATGTTCAGACAGCTCATACTGGTCCACTGGCTAAACCAGTGGAAAGTCGCTTGCTAATTTTTCAGTCTTTGAAGCCTCCAGGATTGTACTTTCAAGCATGTGTACTGATATCATTCAATAACTGAAAAACAATTGAACAAAAAACAATTGCACCAATTATTGTGGCTGGACCTTTTCAGAAAATTTGAAGTTTGATCTTGCTTTTAGGAGAACTAATGCTCATCCAGTTTTTCACAGCCTCTACAAACAATTGCCATAATGTTCTGGAAGCAAATATTTCTTGCATGAAGGTGTTTTTTGCTCCTATTGTCTCTTGGAAAAGCTTTGAAAAGGAACTTTCTCACACTCTACAAGCCAAAAGTAATCTTGCTTATTCCAAATGCACAAATGGAGAAAACATTCCAATCCAGTACTCTTGTGATGTCCAAATGTTTTGGTTCATGTTCTGCTCTGGACATGGCTAATATTTGAGGTGAGGAAGTTATCTGAGGACTGCTACAAGTCCCTGTAGTAATTGTACTAAAGTGTCTTCTCTTAACCATTTTTTGGGGGGGAAAATATCTCTGGCTATTGTAGTTGTAAGTGGATCCTCCCCTCTCACTTTAGAGCAGTTAACTCTGGGTTTGGACATGAATTGAGCCACAAGACCTGGTGCAAACCTGGCAGTGGAATTAAGTGGTAGTCACAATCCCAGGCAGAAATGGGCAGAAGGGCTTAAGCAGCGCTAAGAAATGTTCAATAGTATGAAGGCCAAAATCTTCACTGGCATTCCAGAAGGATGTCAGGGAAGAAAAATAAGGCGCATCATGCTTAAGTTTCTTTTAATACAAAATAAAGAGGGGCTTGGATGGTTTAGTTGTTCTAGAACTGATGTATTTTTGCACCAGACTTTGGAAGCAGCTGCTCATGTATGATATTGGTGTGAGTTTGTCACAAACCCCTCAGGATTAAAATCAGTGTAAGTCTGATGCTGACTTTTGAAGCTTTGTTTTCAGTTTGGAGTTTTTAATGGCTTTTAAGTTGTTGTTTGTAACTAGCTTGAGTCTGAATTTTCCTGTGTACCTTGCAACCAAGATATGTCACTCAGGAAACCCAACATATAAAGCCAGAGAACTGAATTTATTTTTGTTGTGACGACACTGCTTGGAATAAGGTTCCTCACTGCATGGTACTGGGGATTTGTCCAATAGCCATTAGAATGGAACTTCTGAGGTTGGATCTGAAATTCAGCCTTGAAAACACACAAAAATGTCTGATCAGAGCGGGGGGAGAGACTTCCTATTAGGGTGGAGTGTTTACTTAGCTCTGTGATGTGTTTTTACAGTGTTCTTTGTTTCTTCAAAGCTCTCTATGCAATCATTTAAGAAACCAAAAGGTTGTCAGCCTTGTTAAAAGCAAGTCCTGGGAGTGTTTTTCAAACCACCTCTGAGTCATCCTGCCAGTTCTTTCTCCAATATCTCCTATACATGTGCACAGTTGATTTTTGAGTTCCATGTTTCATGCTAAAAACCTGCTCCTGCACGTACTTGCAGCTTATGTTTTGTAATGAAAAGGTTTAGTCAGCAGCAGTAGGGTCATATTGGTGCTCTGTCTGTCTGTCCAAACAAAATACTTTCTGCTCAGGCCTTTTTCTTAAACTGCTTTTGGCTTTGCTATGTGAGAACCTCAGACTATAGCTAATTTAAGGATGAATTTAGTTATATTCCCATTGAAATAAATGTCCATACTGCAGTCCTGCTGCAGGCAGAGCTTTGTCATCATAGTTGTACTTCTAGCTGTGCCTTGCCTGCTCCAATGCATAAAAAGGTGATTGACAAAGGCATCAAAGGAGTGTTCTTGGGGCAAAAAGAAGGGGGAGATGTTGGGATCCAAAATGCAAGCAATTCTCAGAACTTTGGGCCTGTAAACCAAAGCTTAGAATTAAACACAGGACTTAGAATATTTAAGAACTGAATGTTCTAAACTTATCTGTTCTAAACTTTAGAACGCAAAAGGCTTTATTTAAATGGATCTGAGGCTTGCCTCTACCTCCTCCCTTTTCTGAGTGCTAGAAGCCCCAGCCCTCATGAAGCAGCCTTGTATCATTTCCCATTGCACCAAGTGATGATGCCTTCGTAGGGCACGCAGGATTTACACGCCGTTCCTTCTGTTCTCTAGGTCACAAATTAACCCCAAAGAGATTGAGGCTGAAGCCTGCAGACCCTGTGCTCATGCTGTTACCTCTTTGCCTCCCTGTCTTGAATTCCTCCTTGATGGGATTGTTTCCAGGGTGCATTAAGAGGGAATGAGGTAGATGTGGTTCCTAAAAGGATTAAACCCAGTGTTCTGTTTGTGTACCACAGGCAGCAGGACGTCAGCAGAGATCAGGCTGTTGTTTTATCTAAGCCAAAGATGCAGTCAGCTTGTTGAGCAAAAACCCTCCAGGAAATGTAAACTCCAGCATTTGGATCAGCTGATCCTGTCTGCTGCTATCCCCTTGATCTTCACAGGTACCACTGATGGTTGTGGGCTTGCCCAAACACAGTGTGAGGCTGCTTTAGGTCAGAGGGGCTGGTGACACTTGGTTCCAAGGTCCCCTGGATGTGGCAGGATGCAGTGTGTGTGGTTATTTCCCAAACTTGGAGGCACACCAGTCCTTCAGAGCCTGCCACTTCCAATAAGCACGTACAGCTCAAATCTACACACAGTTTAATTGTGGGCTGGAGTCAAACTGGAAATCCAGAATGAAAGCAGCTATTTCCACTCTGAAATGGGACAAGAGACATTGAGTTTGCTAAAAGGAAACACATTTCTGTGGTAGTGCATCTCCTCCAAGACTGATAGTATAGCTCAGTGTGCAGAACTGCTTAGACAAAGCTGCCATAGGCTGTGAGAGGAAGTTATTGTTCCACAAACCCTGCAAAAAAGGTTCTTTGTTGATAAGAGCTGCCCAGGAGCAGGGACAGTACAGCTGCACCTGCTGGTCTCTTCTGGCTCTACAAACAGCTCCTGCAGGTATTAAATGCTGGAGAACCTGCTTAATGCTGGGTGTCCACAACTTGCAGCCTTAAGTGTTGCTCAGTCAAGGTTTTAAAGAGCTGCCCAAGTCCTGGTAATGCTGCAAGGTTCCCAGAGCCTGCTGGAGTTTGTACAGCAAAAAGGGCAGGGAGAATCCCATCCCTGCTGTCGGCTAAATCATGTGACTGGTCCTCCTAAAGCTATACTGACCCTCAAGCCACTGCAGCAAATTCCACCTGCTTTCCCCACCGTGCTTCAAGATGATAATCTTCCTGGCCTTTTTGTTCTCCTAACTGCAGAGGGGCTTGGCTCTTACCTGTGGGCCATGTTGAGGCTGAGATTAGCACGGTGATGGAGGAAAGAAAACCTGGGAGAGGCTTAAGCAGTGCCCAGCTCTTTTTCTGACCCTTGATTTCCCTCACCTGATAAGAGCTTCCTCAGAAAGCTCCCAAACAGCAGCTGGTTATACAGTAATGGAGATTAAGAAAAAGGGATTTGCTGGAAATCTCCATGCTCTGGGAAGTCTCTTTGTTAAAACCCTGTTTTGCACTTTGCTATCATGGTTTACGTGAGTTATTCCAACCTCAAGGAAGGAGAAGGTGTGCTGCCAACTCATGGGTCATTAATTTCCAGGCCATGCTGGAAGGTGCAAAGGTGTGCATGTTTTCCTTGGTGGTTTACTGCCAACAAATATTTGTTTGGAATATGTTTGTGAAAAGCAGAGCCCAGGACTGCCTTGGACCTTCTTCTCACACCAGTCTGTGGTGAGGTGTTGGGAGACTTTAGGGCTGTGTGACACTGCCTAACAGGCCATGGCAGTCATTCCCAGCATGATAACAGGTTCAGAGAGTTATTTTTTTCTGTCACCTGTATGCTAATACTTTAGTAAAACTTACCTCCTCTAGCTACTCAGAAATTCTGCAGCCCCTGGGTTGGGAAATGTTTGAGCACGTTCTCCTCCCAGCTTTGCTGTGCAGTATCTCATCCCATACAGGTGATGCTAATAGCACTCAAATCAGTGGCACTCTCCTCTGGGGTTTGCTAAATTAAGATAAACCACATCTGAGATGCAGAGGCAAAGTTTTGACTTGTGAACATATTGCTGAATAGCTTGTGTTGTGCTTTTTGCCTGGGGAAATGATGTAAAGTCTAGTCCTGGTGAAGTTTTAATTTAGGCTGTTGTGCTCTGCCTTCCCTGAACCTGATGGCTTTATTTCTTCTGTGGTGTGGAGCTTGTGAACAGCTTTGTCTTACTGCAGAGATGTCTGTATTTCAGTGGGATGTAAGAAATCTTTCATGCACACTCACTTCTGCAAATACATAAACTGGTGACTAATTTTAAATAAATGAATAATCTCACTGAGTTGGAAATAGACTGAATGAAAGTCCTCAGGGTTTTCTTAGGATTTGAATGGGTTCCACATGTAAAGCTTTCTGGGAAGAATGTCTTTAAAATACAATTCTAAATGTTGTTTGTAGTTACACAAATCTGAGTTCTTTCAAAGTTAGAGGAATATCTTCAATTATAGCCTAAACAGTGTAAGTGATTTGTTGTAGGTACTTTCAAGATATCCTATTTTCTATGTCAATTTTTATGCTCTTACAGTTATGGTTTCTTATGGTTAAAAGGCTGTTTTCCCCCTTGTTGCTAAGAGAAAAACACACAAACAGAAAAGCAAACTAAATACAGTCAGTTTAACTATTCATGAGAAAACCTTTTATTTGGTCTTACAGTTAATGTCTCTTTCCCCTAATTTTTCCATTTGCAATACACGCTTCACAAAGCACTAATAAGATTTTTTTGAACAGGAGCATAATTAAGAGCATGCACTTTAAGACAATGACAAATTGGGTTTGTAGAATTTAATATGTGCCTCAGAAAATGGTGTGGCTGTGGAGTTGTGCAGCTTTAAATCAACTCTCTATGTTCAAAACCATATCCCAGGTTTTATTATTTGATCTTGGATGCTGTTTTACCTATGACAGTGTGGATTTTATACATCTCCCCAATGCTGGTCTGATCAATGTCATTGCAAATAAACATCAGTAAAAGGTTTTTTTTTTTTACTGTGCATTTCAGGCTTAAAATAAGACACCCACCCCACTGAGTTTGGTTTCTCTGCAAGCTGTGGTTTTTCAACTAGACAGTGGGAAAGGCTTGGAGGAAATGTTGTGGTGTCCACAGTTTTATCTGGAGTTTGTGGGATTCAGTGTTTGATTTTGGCAGTCAACAGTGAGGGTTTTTCATGTGGAAATACCTGCTGCTTTGAAATTCCTATACTTTTAAGAAACAAAAGCCTTAAAAACATGAAACCCTGAAAACTTGGTTTGAGAGGGCATCTTCAAGAAAATGCTGTAAAATCATTGTCAAAATTATGTGTAACAGTGGTAAGTTCTTCCCCCAAACATGCTGTGACGGACACTATGGATTTATGACAACATTCATTCCAAATCAGGAATGTGGATTCACCTGGTTTTCCTTCAGATCAGGTAGGATGCAGTTTTGTAACTAAAATGAAGCATTTGAAGAACTTTTTTTTCAGAAAATCATTGATTTTCTGCCAGAAAAGAACATTTTGGAAAAGTAGAAATCAAAATAACTGTCCTGACTTGCTGCACTATGGCACAGCAACCATAACCATGCAGGTCCCAGCTATTCTTGTTACTTCTGTGTGTGTCAAATATCCATAGTTTTCTACTTTTAACCAATGATTTAAATAGAAAAGGGAGTATCTATTTGTATGATCTAGAAAATAATCTGATTTCTTGGATAATTTACATTTTGCACAGATTTATTTTTTAGCCCCTATCAATGTGGAGACTCTTTTTCTTTTCTGAGGATAAACTATATTTTTGGGTCAAACCCTCCCCAGTACAAAACTTCACCACAAACATACACAATTTGCTGAAAAGCCTATCCCAAACTACCTCAGTTAAGGTCCTGCTTTAGAAGCTTATAACAAGATCAATATCAGAACTGACAAAGCTGCAGATGAGCCCAGTGTTGGGCACAGCAAAGTAGAGCAGGGATCTGAATAAAGATTTCAAATATCCCCAAATGCCTTATCCACTGAACTAAAGCAAACAAAAATGCTTATTATTGTCTTTTTGGTAAAACAGTCCTTCAATCCTGGCTGCTGCTCTCTGCCAAGACTTCTCATCTGGGTTTAGTCATCACTTATGACTGTAAGACTAACAAACATTTATCTAAACACTTATGTAAAGCCTTGTACTATTGCTTTGGTATGAAGAAAAGTTCATAAATTCTGCTTGTCTTTGTTAGGAAAAAAAGCATGATGCTCATGAAGAGCTGGAGACATTTTAAGTGAAATTTGAGTTTTTTTCTATTTTCCTGTGCAGCTGTGAGAAAGTTGCTGATGGAAGGCAAACCCCACACCACTTGCAGCCTCTCCTAGAGCTGCCTGTTCAATCCCAGCCAGCTCCTGCCACCCTGCTGCTTCCAGGGCTGCACCTTCACCTGGGCACATCTCCTGAGATCCCTTTTGTGGTGTCTCACAAGCCTTCAAGTGCCCTTCTCTGAGACCTTGTGCTGTTTCTCATCTTTATTTCATAGATCAGGCTGTTCCTTCCATGGCTTGTCATTCAATAGGATTCCAGCTGTTACAGGCTTTTCTCCAGCTCCAAACATTTGCACAATAATCTGTGTATTCCATAAGAAGTCCAAAGACACAGTGGGTCCAGTCTTCCTACTGTTGTTATGTAAGGAGCAAAAGAGAAAAATATCAAGAGTGATGTTGTCCTGCTTTTTAGACCATGTTCCTGAGGGTTTTGATTTCTATCCAGCTATGGTCAAATAATCCCTTGTTCTTGCAGATGAGCAGTGAATTTCCAGTAGGGATGATCTTAGGAGACTGGTAAATCCACACATAGTTTCATCTGTTCCACACATTTCTCCTGCCTTTTTGCCTGCCAGTGTTTCTCCTAAACGCTTGGATTTTCTGCAGAAAGCCATCCTTGTCCCATTCCTAAACTTCTTGTTTTTCTTCCCCAATCTCCAAATGTTTCTCTTTAGATATTATACACTGTCTCTTTTAGCAGGTGCTTAAATCCTAAAAGCAAGCTCCGTTCTAAAACTCTGCATAATTATCAAATAATCAAATTGCTGATATCTGATCACTCTTTAAATGTGAGTTTTGAGTCTTACTCAACATATGTGGAGCAACTTAGCTGTGAACTGTAACCTCCTGCTCAAAGGATACCTGGGAGCTCCCCACTAGGGAGAGTTTTTGTAAATGCTCCAAGCTGAGGAAAAGCTGCAGTTGAAGCTGGAGATCAGATTTTTAGATTTCCAGGCTAATCAGACATGAAGATGCTTCCCAGGTGCATACCTGGGGACAGTAGAAATGTTTCATGCTGGATGCTCGTCTGCATTTATTATTTTTTTGAATGCTCTTAAAAACACTTGACTTCTCTTAAATATGAAGGTCAGTTCCATCCTGGGGTCATGTCCAAAGCAGCATCCACCTAACTAATAACTAAATAATCAAACTTCAAGAGGGATGGCTTGGTGGCTCTATACCCCTGGGTTCTCTCCCTGTGCTCCTGAGCTGGCTCTGAGTCCTCTTCTGCACTGCACTTCTTGTATTAATATTTGTGGTGTTTATATATATTTAACCAATATATTACCAGCAAGACTCCCTTTTCTGTAGCGCTCATGGTAGAAAAATTATGCCATATTTGGAGCATGCAGTCTTTATTTACAGCACTTCTGTACCAATAAATCCCTGTGTGATGCTTAGCTCTGAATTAAGGAGGAAATTAGCATTCCTTTTCAGTGGATGCTGTCAGAGTGGCTGCTGAGCTGAGCTTCATGCAGAGAAAGCTGTGTCAGGGTGGGCTGAGCAGCCCTGGGGCACGGAAAAGGATCAGTGCTGGGTTGTACCCCTCCCACACCATCCTGGCACTGGCAGCTTCATCTTTGACAGCAAATTGTTCCAGGTGTTGGTAAAACAGTCTGAGGAGGGATGGCAGAGACTTTGCTCCAGTCTGGCATCTCGAAATGCACTGACAGCCATGACTTTCTTTGGGTTAAGCTCTTCCTAAATGTTTGGATTTGCAGGGATACCATGCAGCTGCTGCCTGCCCCCTTGTCTTGCAGAGCAGCATGTGTCTCCTCACAATGTCCTTTTTCAACAAGATATCAACAGTTTGAGTGCAAGAAAAGAGGAGATGTTCCAGATTCCCCCATTTCTGAGAACTGTTGTGATACACACTTGCATCACATGGATACATTCAAAGTCTATAGGGTATTGTCTGAATCTGGGAGGGCGAGAGATCACACATGACACAGGATGATCTCATCTGGCTGTTAGGAACATGTTTCTTTCTACCCATCTGTTTGCAAAGCCCTTGGGTTAAGAATTATCAAAAAAACCCCAAAAAATTCAACTGCAGAGTGCCCAAGATGTGAATTGGCATCATATGTGACAAAGTAAATCAACAGGAAAAAAGTAAATAAAATTCTTTAAAGGCAGAGCTAGAGTCTCTGAAACCAGATCATTTTTTTGGGAGAAGTTTCCAGAGTGGCATCATCTCTCAATACTTTTGATTTCTGTTATGGTAAGATGTGGCTGAGATGTTGGAGTTCACCTTGACTGTTCTTAGTAATGTCAGATGTCTCAGACTGCAGTACCAGCCTAAAGATGAGCTTGGGATTTTAGCTCTCCCTATTTTTCAGTTTTTCGGCTGAATTCTACTCTTCCAGAAGAAGCAGACAAACAGCTAAAACCTCCAGACTTTGATTGCTAGGTAAGATGGATTTGGAATAAAACTTATTTGGGAGATCTTGATATCTCCAGTTCAAATGTCCAAATAAAGGACTTGAGCAGGGTGAAACTTCCTGACACATCTCTCCAGAGCAGGTGTACTTCATGTAGCAACAAAACAAACCAACAAAATTCTAAAAAAGCCCAGTTATCCAAGAGGACACTAAGAGAATAAATTTATTTAGTGCTCAGTTCTATCTGTATTTTTAAATAGAAGGCTGCTTCTCAGGGCTAAAAACTGCTGTAGCAGGTGAAAGTGATTTTCTCATGTGCTAGAGGATGCAGGCAGTATTTTGAAATTGAAAAAAATATGTAATAGTGCCATCAGGTAGCTTAACTCTGAATTGTGGAATTGAATCTCACCTTGCTTAGCCTATGTCCAAATATGAGTGCTCCCAATTTCAAATGGGAAAGAAGCTATTGCATGGTATTGGATATACTGTGGGGTCAGAGGCTTCCTTGAGAAATCCAGACAGATGTGGAACAAAACCAGCTTTGGGGAGCCAGGCTTAGCTGAATTCATTCACTTCTTTTGGCTCCTATTGCTGGAATTTCACTGCTTGCTAGAAGAGACAAGTTGTTGTTTTCCACAACTGGGATGAGAACAAATGTACTTAGCTGTAGAAATCTTAGCCCTTGATAATATTTTGTTTATTTTAATAGCTCTTTCTTCTATCTTAGGGACAAATAAAACTTTTTTATTCTCATAATTCCAGTAGAATAGATTGCCCTACTTTTCCTTCCCAAATATTTCTTGATAGGAAAGTAAGAACTTAAGGTTAATTTTCAAGAAAAAGTGTGTGAACTGCTTATGTAACTCATATTTGACAAATTAATCAAATCTCTAATTCTGATTACCTCCAAGGTTTATAATGAAGCCTCACATAACTCTTGAGAAATGCAAGTGGATATTTTTCCATGCCCAGCTGCTTTGCTGCCTCACAAGAGCTGTTGGATAAAGTGAGGGACAGTGCAAGTGTCTCAGCAGGAGCTGATTGAGCTGTCACAAATGCTCCTTAAATCAGAAGGTGGAGAATAATACACAATGGATAGCAGGTGTTTGAAACTATTCATGTTCCAGTATCACTTATATATAAACTTAGTAGTTACTGTGAGACTCTGGTGATTAATTCCTATGGCAGCAATTCTGTGCCCAGAAGGGAGGAAAGGGAAATCTGTCCCACCAGGTACAGAGGGGGAAGGAAGTGTTGCTTGGAACTACAGAAAGGCAAATGCCCCCTCTGTTGCAGTGCTAAGCTACCACATAGCTAATGAAACCTCTGTTTTTATTGTTATTATTTATTTTTTTGAGATGTCAGCTTTTTTTTTGAGACATTGCTTTGTGGTATCTTGAAGGGGGATTCTAACTGGAACTGAATTAAGGCACTGAAAAAACAAAACCAAAACCCAATCAGTACCAAAAACATTGGTATTGTAAAAGCTTTGAAAGACACCAAAGGACTCAGAACTTAGGTTGAAATGAACTCAAATCTTTTGGCTGGATATTCTCAGCCTGCGTCTCTTCCCTGTGATGACATTCTGTTTCCAGTTGCATCTGTGTCTGGAGCCCTTTCCTTTGAAAGATCACCCTCATTTGAAGAATGAGGTGTCATAATCCATGGGTCTTCCAGCAAACCTGGAGGCTGCAGCCCTGCAGATGGCTGCAGCCAGAAGCCATTGTGCAGCCTGGAATCTGAGATA
Organism: Geospiza fortis; assembly: GCF_000277835.1. Lineage (NCBI taxonomy): Eukaryota > Metazoa > Chordata > Aves > Passeriformes > Thraupidae > Geospiza > Geospiza fortis. The sequence continues at coordinate 545,997 of NW_005054507.1, read as the reverse complement.
CCTCAGGACACCTCCAGCCTCAGATCCACTCAGACCTGTTCAATGTCTCTCAAAGTGCAGGGATGATGCTCTTTAATGACAGCAATGCACAGTTTGAGCACATTTGGTGCATTGCTCTGCAGGAGAGAATATTCTGGGTGTTGGTGATATAGCAAACATAAAAATTAGCACTTCATTATATCTTTTGGGCATTTCAAACCTGCTAAAGCATCCTAATTCTTGTTGCTGCTGGCCTGCCTTAGCAGGTACCAGTGGCAGGGAATTAGTTTCCTTTAATGAGGATGTTGTCAGAGTGCTGAAGGTTATGTGGACACTGGTTTGGGAAGACAAACTTCTCTGTCCACTGGTTTGTGGACAGAGAAGGCAGAGGGTGGTGGAATATTTTCTGTTCTCATCCTTCATTTTCATGAGGTAAGGTGCAGGTTGGTTTTCCCTAGATGCTGTGAGCATTTACTCCAGGACTTGGCAGGTGTGTGAAGAGTTTACAGGCCTTGGGGAAATTTTACCTGGGTTGAATATTATGCAATTTCTCCTTGAGGTGAATTGTGATTTAATCACAGAAGTGTAAATCAGCCACAAAGTTGTGGTACCACTCATCTGAGGCATGAGCCAGCTTTTGCAAACACCCATGGTGGTGGCAGGAATGTCCTGCTTCCCCTCCTGTGAATGACACCACTTTCTCTGCAAGGAGGGGAGCTGCTGGGGCAGGGAAGATGAATTGAAGCCTCCCTTTTTGGATGGCAGCAGAAAGATTAGCAGGACTGATGTGGTTATTTGTTGCCCTTTGACTGAAAGATTGTTGTGTTCTAAATGGCAGCACTAATTTTATTTGTTTCTTGCAGTTATGCCAGTTTGGGTATATTAAACAATTTCTACTTGCTTTCAAAATCCTTTTTTAGAGGTCTGGTGTTTGCTAAGTTGAGTGAAACAATGATCAATTTGGTTTCCTAAAAAGGAATATTAGCTTTGAGAAAAACAATTTGTTTTCCCCTTAACAGTACCTCTTTTCATTTCTGTTTGTTTCTCTTGCGTGGTTCCTCTGAAGTTCAGAGGTTCTGTAGTGTCAACTGATGGTCATTTGGGAAACTCTTGATATAATGAGAGGTAGGAGTTGAATGTTTCTATCTCTGATTAAATAAATTTCTCTAATTTCTTCTTAATGAGAATATCTCTTGTTTGTTTCTTTGTTCCCATCTGGGAGAGATTTTTGAGCAGTGACACTCGAAGAATGTATGGCTGAATTATCTGCTGCTGCTCTGATTTCAGTGGAGTTGGGCCAGCAGAGGCTTTGGCCCAGTGTTTGTTCACATTTCCCAGAAATGCTCTTCTGAGCAGATTTGCTCTGTTTCCCAGGGAAACCCTAACCCCATTTTGTGCGTTAATTCAGGGCAGTTTGTAAATGCAAGAAGCACATGGCAAAGTGTAACATGGGAGTGAAGACTTTGTGTTGAACAGCACATGAAACAGTCAGTAGTGGCCTTCTGTCCTTGATAATCTGGATGTAGGGATCTGTTGGTCTTGTTTGCCACCTGAACATCTCTTTTCCCCCTGCTACTCTTCAGTGCATTAACCCAGCTTCTTACCTATCCCAGGATCAAATCAAGTAGTTGGTTTTCCACTTAGATTTAGTTTAGATTTAAACCTGGCTTGTGGGCAGGTGCTCACTGTGCACCAGCTGACTTCAGCTCACCTATGAGAGACTTGTGCATACATTATAAAGATCCCATTATGGAATGAGTGGGCTGAAATCTGATGCCCACTGCCTTGTGGGTTTTTTTCTCACTGGTGTAAGTGATTTCAGGATGCTTCTTGGTGAAGTAGCAATCTATTATGGAGAGTTTGGAGGGATCTTTGTCCAAATCTGCCTTAAAAGGTCACCTGGGAGGGGCTTGCATGATTATTTGCTGGACACTTACAGAGCAAGGGAGTCTTGCCATGCTTTAACTGCCAGTGCTGGGAAATCTGTTGGATATAAACATTTGTGATCCTTCATAGTGAAGTTGTGTAACTCACCAAGCACTCTGTCAAGTGAGATGAGCCAAACTGGGATGCCAGGCCCACGTCATTGCATTTTCCTTGGAACAGTGTTTTTTATTAGTCCCCAGTGGAACTTGTGTGCCTTGTTCCAGTGATGCCTTGTGAAGGCTGACCTAGAACAGAGACCAGACAGAGCTAAAGTAGGGATTTATTGAGGCCTCAATGGATCCACCTTAGGCAGCACAACTCAAATGGCCACAAAAATGCACGATAAGTCACGGAGTCTCACGTTTTTATAAGTTCTGATCCATTTTCATGTTGGAGTTAATTGTCCAATTACAGCTCCAGCCCATGAAGTCCCATCCTTCTTGCTTTCTCTCTTCAGTCCACTCTTGTTTGTGCTCTTGGGCTTGAGATCTGGATCAGTTGTTCTTGGTCCCCAGCTAGAGAAGGAATTGTTTTGTCTCCCTGCTCTGTGAAGAGAGCTTACTATGACTTGATATGAAGCCTAGACTTACTTACACACTGAAGCAGAACAGAATCTGAAAAATAGAAAAGCTCAAACCTGAGGCATCACCGGGATAAGATGCTTGTCACTGAATGAGGTGACCTGCTTGGGCTGAGCCACACAGAGAGTGCCTCTGTCCTTGGAGTGCCAGAGGGAGCTGCAAGGGGTTAGACCTCCAAAATGGATGGGTCACAAAGCAGCATGTTGAGCTCCAGAGCATACACATTTCTACAGGTATCTGACCTCCTTGGAGCCCCTGTTTTATACAGGGGGTTACAATGCAGGAGTCTGGTCTCCAGTCCTAAAACACAACTCAAAATCTGGATGTTGGGATCAACCAAAAATGTGTATGTGGAGGGTTCCTTGCATTACTGCAGCCTCCAGAGCTTGCTGCAAGTGCCAGGCTGGCTGGCTCTGCGCCTTCCTGAGAGCAGAGTGAGTTGCTGGCTGGTTAAATGCCCCTTTTGGCACAATTGGCAGTGAGTCTCTGCTTGCTCACTGGATGTGGAGCAGTTGTGGTGTGTCTCCCTGCTTTCAGGAGAGGCACAGCATGGCTTTGTGTCCCTGTACAAAAGGCCCCAGCCTTACTGACTAGATGCCATCGCATGAGTCACTTCAGAGTAACACTGTCCCAGGCTCTGTGAGCAATTGTGACAAAGATCCTGGTAGGAACAGCTTTCAGAGCTTTAGTCCAATGGATCTATCCTTTCCTGCCATTTCCCAGCATCTGATGTTGCAGGCAGACTTAAGAGCAGCTGACTGCAGAGCTAGAAGGGTATTTCCTAAGTTCCTAAAAGAGAGACCACCTAAATTCCTGCCTGAAGATAGGAATAGTAACTAGGGAAGAACCTTCTATAGATGAGAAGATTATGGCCTACTCCTCAGAACAACTTTATTCTCATTTTTCAGAAACTTTTCTGGGCTATATTGTTAAGATGTCATTCTGTTGGGGCCTACAACATGTAACTTAATACCAGGCAGGTGTCTGCAGCTTTTATTTCAAAAGAGGAGCTGGATATTTGTGTGACCCAGCAGCTCAGAAGTTCTGGAGGGTGTGAGAGGGAACCCATCACTTCCAATACCTCTTTGGGAAGGTTCAGTAAGAGATGGCAAAGGGAGAGTCACAATGATGGGGACAAGGTTGTGCTCTAGTGACTCTGGGCATTCAAGTGCTATTCTTAAGCAGACTGGATGGAAAAATCCCTCCTCCTTCAGCAGGGCCTGAGCAGACAAGGCCCAGGCTATTGCTCCTGCACCTGTCCCAGTTCAAGGACAGCAGTAAGTTTGGCCTGCCAGGTCTGTTTGTCCCAGAACACCGTAATCATTCACCATAAAACACCAGCCAGTGACGCTTCCCTGAAACACACTCTGAATAAATATTTTTTTTCTCCTTCGTCTATTTCTGTAGAAAGGGTCTTTTGATGAAAATACCATTGGTATGTTTGAAAAAACCAAGCCCTGAGTAGTTATTTACTGAATTCCTTAAATACACAGGCTCAGTAGTAGACTGCTGTGAACGCCTTGTCTGCAGTGGCAGGGCTGAAATGCCCCATCTCAGCTGGGAGGCTCCAGACATTTCCTCCCTGTGCTGCAGTGATGTGGGTCTGTTTGTGTGGGCCCAAGGGGACAACCTTTGCCACCACTCCCTGCCTGAGCGACGCTGTAGGGCACAGCCAGAGTCTCAGCCTTGAAAGACAAGGGACACTGAAACCTGCAGAGGATGTCAAAGCACCTTGGGAGGTTTCAATACATTATTTTTCTGGTGGTGCATAGGGCTGGAGTCAGTCTTGCCCTTCAATATCATCCAACAATGACCTTAATAGAGCTGAAGAAATTTCACTGTGGGTTTTGAACCTCTGATGTCTCTGCCTGGAAAGTGCCAGCAGTGTGGGGCTGCTTCTCTTCCCCCATCCAGCTGAACATTCTGAAACGTCAGGGAGTGAATACAGGTATTGTATTGAGTTGCCCCCAGACGTAGGAAGGAAGGATGAATCTGACTCCATGTTCTCAGAAGGATAATTTATTATTTTATGATACTATATTATATTAAAGAAGGCTATGCTAAACAATACTAAAGAATACAGAAAGGATACTTACAGAAGGCTAAAAGATAATAATGAATTTTCGTGACTCTCTCCAGAGTCCTGACACAGCTTGGCCCTGACTGGCCAATGAGTCAAAACAACTCACATGAAACCAATGAAACACTCTCCAACCACATTCCCAAGCAGCAAAACACAGGAGAAGCAAATCAGATAATTGTTTTCCTTTTTCTGAGGCTTCTCAGCTTCCCAGGAGAAAAATCCTGGGCAAAGAGGATTTTTCAGAAACTATGAATGTGACATACAGGAGTCACCATCTACATCAAGCAGCACAATTGTCCCCTCACTGAGTTCCTGTCCCAAGTGAACAGCTTGGGTGGAAATCTGTGCAATGACTGACTTGGCAAAACTCAGAATATGCTCTTTACTAAACATGACCTATTTTGCTGCAAGCCAAATATAAATATATATAATATACATAAAAAAGGTGTGAAGTTGAGAGGCTGATGAAAGGTTACCCTATAAGCAGTTGATAAATCCTTGACCTGTTTCACATCTTGTTAAGTTTTTTTACAGACTAAGGAGCTGTAAAATGTCTATGAATCCTAACGACCGGCAACTCAGATAAATAACCAGCTCCTACTGGAGAGTGAAACAGGAGCCAGGAGATGGAAGTAGTCTTGGTTTCCTCTTTTTTTTTTTTTTTTGCAAATATTTTCAGTTATTGTGTGTATCTGCTACAATGTACTAGGAATGCTCTGAGGTATGGGTCATGACCAGGTCTCATTAGCCAGGAATTGCTCATTTTTTTATCCTTTGTTTGTCCTGATCTAGACAAGGATTCAACACCATACTTATTCAAATTTTTAGGTTTTTTTAGCTACAATTATGCCTAATATTCCCTGAAGATTCAGCTAGCTCAGATGGGCAATCCAAAAATAATTGTGTTTGGAAGAAAAGCGAAAATGAGTGAGCTAAACTAAGTGTTCTGTTCTTTATGCATCTTCTGAGAGAAACCAAAATACATTGAAGGTAATACAAATCACTTAATCTTCCAAGTCTCTGAGATGCTTTAAAAATTTGACCATACTTTCACTAAGAGTTTAAAAACCCCAAAAGTTTTTAATCAGTGTCAGTCTGCATCTTAGTGTGCCTAGAGCAGCTCCTAACTTGGTCCCATGCCCAAGAGCCTTTAGGGTGTTTAGATATCTGCCACTGACCTAATTCAGTCTAAAAGAATATGAGACCTAGACTCTGAAATCCAATGGTGCTTTCTCATAGATAATCTTTTAGCCAGCTGGTGTAAAAGAAATCATGGTGGTCCAACTGCTGACCTCCAGAACTTATCCTATTGGGTCTTTTCTATCATGGATAATAACTTGATTTATCTAGAACCAGATCCATTTTGTGGCTGATTTGATTGCCTGTCTAATCATTAATTTGTGGTTGGTTTTTCTATTAATCATTAGTATTCTTTTATTATTCAGCAATGGTTGGTATTTTTTGATATAATCTTAGAAAATAATTGACTGGTGTGTTTTGGCTGCTTTCTCCACTAACCAAGGGGTGCTATGTTAACAAATCTGCAAAAGCCACCAAAACCTACTTAAGTGAGTCTTGTTCTGCACATGCAAACCCAGTGTGGATGGAAATGTTGGCTATGACTGTGTTGTTGGAAAGGTGATGGGAATATTTTATGATCTTTTATGTCTATGGTGTCTTTTTGTGGGGCATTGCAATTCCTGGTAAAAATCTGTCAATATGTTACTGTCATGCACGTGTTGAAACCAAGAACCTTTTGAGTTTCAATGATGTAATGATTTTCTGCGTGATTTTGGGGAAGATTGCAGAAAAGATCCCTTTTATGCTGCCAGTGCCATGCAAAGAGCTGGTAGGCTAAGCTAGAGTTCAGCTCTTCACATTTAAACTTGGGGATGGGGTGTTTGAACCAAACCTCTTTATGTAAATCCGATTTATATTAATACCTGAAATATAGTGTTCTTCAACAGCCTCAAAATACACTTAAATATGTGCCTGAACTGAAAGCCTCCGACTTCCCATGTCCCAGACTCATACAACTCCAGAGCTAGATTTGTGTGGAAATAGGAAATGCCTATTTTAAATACACTTTTGAAATGTGCTGTTTAAGGGCTGGAAATTGTGCCTCTCTTCTAGGCATCTTTCATTTTCCATATTTCTCATGCTAGTGTCTTAACACTGCTGATTGTATTTATAGTGATTGTATACAATACAATAGTGATTGTATTTGTGTGCAGTGTTGAGGGGAGGATGGCTTTGTGCTCTTCTCTCCCTGGCCCATTTTCAGCCCACAGTGGTGGGCCAGCAGTGACTTTGCTCTCTAATTCTGTGTTTGAACACTTTTTTAAATTTTTTTTTTTTATTTCATGTTTATCCATGGTGTCATGCAGACAGTAGTCATTCATGTGTTTACTCATATGACTGCCTGTTCTGTTGCTGTTTCCATGGGAAAAGAAGACGCTTGGTGTGTTCAACAGCCTGGAGAGCCATGTGTCCCATTGCCAAGGTGAGCCCTTTAAGCCCTTTTAAGTTACCTTGGAAATTTCTCTTTTTTATTAGTACAGCTTGTGTCCTAAAGTAACAAATGGCACGGGATCCTCCACATCCGACTTTCTCCTTGCACTGGCACAGGGTGCCCAGAGAAGCTGTGGCTGCCCCTGGATCCCTGGAAGTGTCCAAGACCACCTTGGACAGGGTTTGGACCAACCTGGGATAGTGGAAGGTGTCCCTGCACATGGGAGGAGGTGGAACTGGATGAGCTTTAAGGTTCCTTCCAACCCAAACCATTCCATGATCCTATGATGAAATTTGGTGTATAAATGTACATTTTGAGCTGGCATTTATCACTGTAGACAAAACTAAGCTGAGCTAGGTATTATATTTAAAGCAGAGGTGATAATAATACCACCTATGGTTACAGGCTTCCCACAGTACAAGGGAAACACGACAAATCCAAGCCAACTATTTTTCCAGATTTTGTGCCAGAGTTCGGTTTGCATAGGTGGCAGTATTGGAAACTCTCCAGAGAAAGCTTTTTATCTGGCCATTCATTTCTACCAGCTCTTCTCATCTTGAATCCCACTCAGGCTGAGCCTAAACCTGCCATGGCTGCAGGAGCCAACCCCTGTGCTATCCAAAAAACTCACGAGTTTCAAACCTACTGCAACTGAGACAGGCAAATCTCAGGTAAAAACCAAACTGGGCTTTTCCATTTCCTCTGCTTATCAGAGCCAAAAGCCCTCTTTTAACAAGTTGAACTCATCCAAAAGGAACTAAAAGGAGAATATGGATTATTGGCTGCTTGCTTTCTACACAAACATGTAGTTTTCCACCACTGACATGGGGAAATGAAATATCACGTGTTGTGCTGAAGCCCACCCACAGGTGGGTTGGCAAGTGAGAATTTGCTTGTGGCTGTTCTTGGTTCTGCTGAGGCAGGTTGGAGGTGAGAGGGGAAGGAGCTGTAAACAGTTCCCTCTGCCATCAGGAGTTGTGTCTGTGCCCTGGCTGAGTGACTGACACCTCTGAGTGACAGCACCAAGAACTTAATTATAAACTTTGGGATGAGATCTCAGACAAAGATTTGTAGTGAAACTTTGGGAATTTGGGCTGTTGTCCAGTATCTGAAGATACTGAATACTCATGTTCCACAAATAATAGAAGAAAAACTCTGAAGCACTTCAGAATTTGCCACATTACCCATATTACCACATTACATAGGTACTCTTCTATGTTATACACATAGGGAAAAAAATTCCAATGTTTTTTTTTGAGCAGTTCTTCCAACTGGCCACTCACTCCAAACCAGTGTCCTTATGGGCACCAAAGCTCTTGGAAATTGTGTTTTCATCTGGGGAACTCCTTTAGCAGTCTTGGAAACATGACCTCCTCCTTTCAGAGCAATGTCTCTGGAAGTGTCTGCAGGGAGCCAACAGGAATGGCCACAAATGGGGTCACCTCCCAGGTTCAGGGTAATAGATGGGTGAATCTGTAAGTAGCTGGTTGTGGGGGGATAGAATGTAAGAAAATAAAGATGGTGCAGAAGATAATCTCACACCTGAGGAGTTGCAGCTGTACTAATTACCAGAGATTAGGAACAGGCCTGCCCTTAACAGGCCACAGCTGTGTCCAATAATGATGAGTGCTATAGAAGAGCAGTTTAGTTGGGTGAGGAGAGAGATGGAGTTTGTTGGCTGTGCTGTGAAGAAGAAGGAGTCAGTGCTGTGAGGAGTTGCCCATGAGAAATCACTGAGAAGGTATGGGAGCTTTGCAATAAGGTGACAACAGCTGATGACAAACAGGGCCCCATGGGTTGAAACCTCTTCTGCACTGTGTCTTGAGAGCAGTAGTTAGTCCTAAGCTCTCCTAAAATTCCTAAAGTCACCAATTATCTCAAGGCTTCAACAGCCTCTGAAAACTTTTGACTTTTCTATTGGATAGCAAAGGAAAGATCAAAATATCATGATTAAACAAACTCAGGATATTCTCATAAAGATTTTGAAGGCTGAGATTCCCCTTTCCTCCAGAGAATATTAATACTTTCTGCTGAGTTTTGAAAAATCAGGTGACACTAAAAAGAACAGCAACTAATGGCACTGGGTGGAGTGGCTGATCTCATACGTGCAGAATAGCTC